>NC_068434.1:7285213-7287713 GCF_023373465.1 Oncorhynchus keta
CGTCCTGTCTATAGAACATTCTTCCTGTCTATAGAACATTCTTCCTCTCTATAGAACATTCTTCCTGTCTATAGAACATTCTTCCTGTCTATAGAACATTCTTCCTGTCTATAGAACATTCGTCCTGTCTATAGAACATTCGTCCTGTCTATAGAACATTCGTCCTGTCTATAGAACATTCTTCCTGTCTCTAGAACATTCTTCCTGTCTCTAGAACATTCTCCCTGTCTCTAGAACATTCTTCCTGTCTCTAGAACATTCTTCCTGTCTCTAGAACATTCGTCCTGTCTCTAGAACATTCTTCCTTATTATTATTATTATTATTATTATTATTATTATTATTATTATTATATTATTCCTGTCTCTAGAACATTCTTCCTGTCTCTAGAACATTCTTCCTGTCTCTAGAACATTCATCCTGTCTCTAGAACATTCTTCCTGTCTATAGAACATTCTTCCTGTCTATAGAACATTCTTCCTCTCTATAGAACATTCTTCCTGTCTATAGAACATTCTTCCTGTCTATAGAACATTCTTCCTCTCTATAGAACATTCTTCCTGTCTATAGAACATTCTTCCTGTCTATAGAACATTCTTCCTGTCTATAGAACATTCGTCCTGTCTATAGAACATTCGTCCTGTCTATAGAACATTCGTCCTGTCTATAGAACATTCTTCCTGTCTATAGAACATTCTTCCTGTCTATAGAACATGTTCACCCAGGTGCTTTTCGGCAAATTTGAGTCAACATTTTTTGGACACGATATGAGTTCCATTGTAACTGGCGTTAATTCCACAGTGAGAAACCCATTCCAACGGTGGTAGAGATGGTTTTGGGATCCTTTGCTGCCTCAGGACCTGGACGACTTAATAGAAGGAACCATGAATTGTTCTCTGTGTCAGAGAATTCTACAGGAGAATGTCAGGTAATATGTCCGTGAGCTGAAGAGAAAGCTGAGTCATGCAGCAAGACAATATTTCAAAACACACAATCAAGTCTATATGAAAATGGCAAAGAAAAAGCAACGCGTTTGAAGTCTTGGACCTAATCACAATTGATATGTTGTGAAACGAGCAGTTTGAAAGCCCAAGAATGTCACTGAGGTAAAGCAGTTCTTCATGCAAAAGTGGGCCAATATTCCTCCACATGACTTAAAAAAAAGGTGAATTGGATGTTGCATGACATTGTCAATTAAATAAATAAAATATGATTTATTCTATTTTTTTATTTTTTATTTACTCAGGTTCCCTTTATCTAATATTAGGTTTGGGTTGAAGATCTGATAAAATTCGGTATCAAAAATAGGCCAAAATAGAGAAAATCAGAAAGGAGGTAAATCATTTTTCAAGGCACTGTAGGTTAGTTTACTGCTAGTGAACACAGACTGTGTATAGTGAATGGTCAGACAGCCTGTCCTACTCCACCTCTGTGTCAGCGTCAGTGGCTTTCAGTTCAAACTCAGTGATGGTCTTCCTGACCCCCTCCTGAACCTTCATCCCAGGAACCACCAGCAGGGGGAGCGAGTCATCCACCGGCCGGATGGTGATGTAGAACGTCTGGGCAACCTGAAGACACCATACAGAACACTGTTATCTACCTGACGACACCTGTTATCTACCTAACGACACCTGTTATCTACCTAACGACACCTGTTATCTACCTGAAGACACCTGTTATCTACCTAAAGACACCGTACAGAACACTGTTATCTACCTGAAGACACCTGTTATCTACCTAAAGACACCGTACAGAACACTGTTATCTACCTGAAGACACCATACAGAAAGAACACTGTTATCTACCTAAAGACACCATACAGAACACTGTTATCTACCTGAAGACACCATACAGAACACTGTTATCTACCTAAAGACACCATACAGAACACTGTTATCTACCTGAAGACACCATACAGAACACTGTTATCTACCTAAAGACACCATACAGAACACTGTTATCTACCTAAAGACACCTGTTTATCTACCTAAAGACACCTGTTATCTACCTAAAGACACCTGTTATCTACCTGAAGACACCATACAGAACACTGTTATCTACCTAAAGACACCATACAGAACACTGTTATCTACCTAAAGACACCATACAGAACACTGTTATCTACCTAAATACACCTGTTATCTACCTAAAGACACCTGTTATCTACCTAAAGACACCTGTTATCTACCTGAAGACACCATACAGAACACTGTTATCTACCTAAAGACACCATACAGAACACTGTTATCTACCTAAAGACACCATACAGAACACTGTTATCTACCTAAAGACACCATACAGAACACTGTTATCTACCTAAAGACACCATACAGAACACTGTTATCTACCTAAAGACACCATACAGAAAGAACACTGTTATCTACCTAAAGACACCATACAGAACACTGTTATCTACCTAAAGACACCATACAGAACACTGTTATCTACCTAAAGACACCTGTTATCTACCTAAAGACACCTGATATCTACCTAAAGACACCT
>NC_068434.1:7292713-7317713 GCF_023373465.1 Oncorhynchus keta
GGTCATACCAAACACTCATTATGGGATTGATTCCCTCTGGGGTCATACCAAACACTCATTATGGGATTGATTCCCTCTGGGGTCATACCAAACACTCATTATGGGATTGATTCCTCTGGGGTCATACCAAACACTCAGTATGGGATTGATTCCCTCTGGGGTCATACCAAACACTCAGTATGGGATTGATTCCCTCTAGGGTCATACCAAACACTCATTATGGGATTGATTCCCTCTGGGGTCATACCAAACACTCATTATGGGATTGATTCCCTCTAGGGTCATACCAAACACTCATTATGGGATTGATTCCCTGTAGGGTCATACCAAACACTCATTATGGGATTGATTCCCTGTAGGGTCATACCAAACACTCATTATGGGATTGATTCCTGTCGGGTGATACCAAACACTCATTATGGGATTGATTCCCTGTAGGGTCATACCAAACACTCATTATGGGATTGATTCCCTCTGGGGTCATACTAAACACTCATTATGGGATTGATTCCCTCTGGGGTCATACCAAACACTCATTATGGGATTGATTCCCTCTGGGGTCATACCAAACACTCATTATGGGATTGATTCCTCTGGGGTCATACCAAACACTCATTATGGGATTGATTCCCTCTGGGGTGATACCAAACACTCAGTATGGGATTGATTCCTCTGGGGTCATCCCAAACACTCAGTATGGGATTGATTCCCTGTAGGGTCATACCAAACACTCATTATGGGATTGATTCCCTGTAGGGTCATACCAAACACTCATTATGGGATTGATTCCCTCTAGGGTCATACTAAACACTCATTATGGGATTGATTCCTCTAGGGTCATACCAAACACTCAGTATGGGATTGATTCCCTCTGGGGTCATACCAAACACTCATTATGGGATTGATTCCTCTGGGGTCATACCAAACACTCAGTATGGGATTGATTCCCTCTGGGGTCATCCCAAACACTCAGTATGGGATTGATTCCCTCTGGGGTCATACCAAAACACTCAGTATGGGATTGATTCCCTCTGGGGTCATACCAAACACTCAGTATGGGATTGATTCCCTCTGGGGTCATACCAAACACTCATTATGGGATTGATTCCCTCTGGGGTCATACCAAACACTCATTATGGGATTGATTCCCTCTAGGGTCATACCAAACACTCATTATGGGATTGATTCCCTCTGGGGTGATACCAAAACACTCATTATGGGATTGATTCCCTCTAGGGTCATACCAAACACTCATTATGGGATTGATTCCCTCTGGGGTCATACCAAACACTCATTATGGGATTGATTCCCTCTAGGGTCATACCAAACACTCATTATGGGATTGATTCCCTCTGGGGTCATACCAAACACTCATTATGGGATTGATTCCTCTAGGGTCATCCCAAACACTCATTATGGGATTGATTCCCTCTAGGGTCATACCAAACACTCATTATGGGATTGATTCCCTCTGGGGTCATACCAAACACTCATTATGGGATTGATTCCCTCTAGGGTCATACCAAACACTCAGTATGGGATTGATTCCTTCTGGGTTCTTACCAAAACACTCATTATGGGATTGATTCCCTCTGGGGTCATACCAAACACTCATTATGGGATTGATTCCCTCTAGGGTCATACCAAACACTCAGTATGGGATTGATTCCCTCTAGGGTCATACCAAACACTCATTATGGGATTGATTCCCTCTAGGGTCATACCAAACACTCATTATGGGATTGATTCCCTCTGGGGTCATACCAAACACTCATTATGGGATTGATTCCCTCTAGGGTCATACCAAACACTCATTATGGGATTGATTCCCTCTGGGGTCATACCAAACACTCAGTATGGGATTGATTCCCTCTGGGGTCATACCAAACACTCAGTATGGGATTGATTCCCTCTGGGGTCATACCAAACACTCATTATGGGATTGATTCCCTCTGGGGTCATACCAAACACTCATTATGGGATTGATTCCCTCTGGGGTCATACCAAACACTCAGTATGGGATTGATTCCCTCTGGGGTCATACCAAACACTCAGTATGGGATTGATTCCCTCTGGGGTCATACCAAACACTCAGTATGGGATTGATTCCCTCTGGGGTCATACCAAACACTCATTATGGGATTGATTCCCTCTGGGGTCATACCAAACACTCATTATGGGATTGATTCCCTCTGGGTTCATACCAAACACTCATTATGGGATTGATTCCCTCTGGGGTCATACCAAAACACTCAGTATGGGATTGATTCCCTCTGGGGTCATACCAAACACTCATTATGGGATTGATTCCCTCTGGGGTCATACCAAACACTCATTATGGGATTGATTCCCTCTGGGGTCATACCAAACACTCATTATGGGATTGATTCCCTCTGGGGTCATACCAAACACTCATTATGTATGCACTGTTCTGAACTAGGGAGCTTTGGATAAAAGTATATGCTATTGGTGTATCCTGTAAGCAGAACGGACAGGTGTCCTGCATAACAGGTCCTGGAATATGAAGTATTCCTCGTTAGCTAGTTATCCCTGACATCTGCCCTACTACTCACCCAACTTCCTTTACACCAGGCAGTCATCTGCCCTACTACCCACCTCTCTTTACACCAGGCAGTCATCTGCCCTACTACCCACCTCTCTTTACACCAGGCAGTCATCTGCCCTACTACCCACCTCCCTTTACACCAGGCAGTCATCTGCCCTACTACCCACCTCCCTTTACACCAGGCAGTCATCTGCCCTACTACCCACCTCCCTTTACACCAGGCAGTTATCTGCCCCACTACCAACCTCCCTTTACACCAGGCAGTCATCTGCCCTACTACCCACCTCCCTTTACACCAGGCAGTCATCTGCCCTACTACCCACCTCTCTTTACACCAGGCAGTCATCTGCCCTACTACCCACCTCCCTTTACACCAGGCAGTCATCTGCCCCACTACCCACTCTTTACACCAGGCAGTCATCTGCCCTACTACCCAACTTCCCTTTACACCAGGCAGTCATCTGCCCTACTACCCACCTCCCTTTACACCAGGCAGTCATCTGCCCTACTACCCACCTCCCTTTACACCAGGCAGTCATCTGCCCTACTACCCACCTCCCTTTACACCAGGCAGTTATCTGCCCCACTACCAACCTCTCTTTACACCAGGCAGTCATCTGCCCTACTACCCATGTTTACACCAGGCAGTTATCTGCCCCACTACCCACCTCCTTTACACCAGGCAGTCATCTGCCCTACTACCCACCTCCCTTTACACCAGGAAAGTTATCTGCCCCTGGTGACTACCCACCTCTCTTTACACCAGGCAGTCATCTGCCCTACTACCCAACCTCTCTTTACACCAGGCGGTCATCTGCCCTACTACCCACCTCCCTTTACACCAGGCAGTCATCTGCCCTGATTATGGACACCAGGCAGTCATCTGCCCCCTACTTTACACCAGGCAGTCATCCCCACTACCCACCTCCCTTTACACCAGGCAGTCATCTGCCCTACTACCCACCTCCTTTACACCAGGCAGTCATCTGCCCCTACTACCCACCTTCTTTACACCAGGCAGTCATCTGCCCTAAGAACCTCCCTTTACACCAGGCAGTCATCTGGAACCCACCTCCCTTTACACCAGGCAGTCATTACTACCCACCTTTACACCAGGAAAGATGGCCCTACTGGTGATTATGGACAGCATCAGGCAGTTATCTGCCCTACTACCCACCTCTCTTTACACCAGGCAGTCATCTGCCCTACTACCCACCTCCCTTTACACCAGGCAGTTATCTGCCCCACTACCCACCTCCCTTTACACCAGGCAGTCATCTGCCCTACTACCCACCTTTGGACCAGGCAGTCATCTGCCCTACTACCCGTCTCTCTTTACGCCTGGTGACTACCCATGGACTACCCACATCTTTACACCAGGCAGTCATCTGCCCTACTACCCAACCTCTCTTTGGACACCAGGCAGTCATCTGCCCTACTACCCACCTCCCTTTACACCAGGCAGTCATCTGCCCTACTGACCCACCTCTCTTTACACCAGGCAGTCATCTGCCCTACTACCCACCTCTCTTTACACCAGGCAGTCATCTGCCCTACTACCCACCTCCCTTTACACCAGGCAGTCACTACTACCCCACCTCCCTTTACGGCCAGGCAGTCATCTGGCCCTACTACCCACCTCCTTTACACCAGGCAGTGATTACTACCCACCTCCCTTTATCAGGCAGTTATCTGCCCCACTACCCACCTCTCTTTGACCAGGCAGTCATCTGCCCTAAGAACCCTCTTTACACTGGTGAGTCATGCCCTACTACCCACCTCTTTATCAGGCAGTATCCAGCTGTGTAGCTGTGTGTGTTTGTGGGAATTACCTGACTAGCTGACTGACTTCTAGTAGGTGAAAGACTAATGAACATCAGCCCCAAAAGTCTTGAGGTAAAGTGAGGTGGTGATTAGGAGGAAGATATCAGGAGGAAGTTGAAGAATGCTGTGATTATGGACCGAACATGATATCACTTCCTGGTGATTATTTGGTCCCAATGGGTCTAAAGAAGACTCATTATTTCGTGTTGGTGATTATGGACAGGTGTGTGTGAAGTGTGTGTGTGTGTGGTGATTGTGTGTCCGACACACATGTGCAGGAAAGAAGACCTTTATAAGTTTGTGTTTGATTGTGGACCACGTTAATTAAAACATGTTTTGTGAAAGAAGTGTGTTTATCTGTCCATGTGAGCTGGTTGCTTGCATGTCTACATCAGGAACAGTGGACCTGGGGTTCTGGTGATCCAGGTGTCCCAGTGCATCAGGAAAGAAGGCTTACTGGCTGGTCTGATTAGCTGACCAGCATCAGGAAAGAAGTCCTTCTTCACTGAGTTCTGGTGATTATGGACTACCATCAGAGGGGGAAAGTGGTCCTCTGGCTGGTGATTAGGGGACAGCATCAGGAAGAAGGGGGCCTGGGAACTGGGGATTAGGGGACCACATCAGGGGGAAAGGGGACCTCGGCTGGTGATTATGGACGGGGAACATCAGGAAAGGGAGATGGGGAACATGGGGATTAGGGAACATGGGGAAGAAGGAACAGGGGACTGGTGACGGGGAACATCGGGAAAGGGGAGATGGGGAACATGGGGACTGGTGATTATGGGAACATGGGGAAAGAAGGCCACGGGGTGATTATGGACCACATCAGGGGAAAGAAGGCATGGGGGAACTGGTGACGGGGGGACACATCAGGAAACGGGGAAGGAACATGGGACTGGGAGATGGGGAACATCAGGAAAGGGGAACATGGGGCTGGTGATTATGGGGAACATGGGGAAAGAAGGACGGGCTGGTGAGATGGGGACCACATCAGGGGAACAGAAGGCCGGGGAGATGGGATTATGGGGACAGGGGAACATCAGGAAAGAAGGAACACGGGGACTGGTGATTATGGGCATCAGGAAAGATGAACATGGGGAAGGGGGAGATGGACCACATCATGGGGGAAAGATGGGGAACATGGGGACCTGGGACTGGGGATATGGGGGAACATGGGGAGATGGGGACATGGGAACGGGGAACATGGGCTGGTGATTATGGGGAACATCAGGAAAGAAGGGAACAGCTGGTGATTAGGGGGAGATGGGGAACAGGGGACCTCAGCTGGGAGATGGGGAACATGGGGAAGGGAAGATGGGTGATTATGGGCATCAGGAAAGATGACATGGGGCTGGTGAGATGGGGAACATGGGGAAGGGGGAGAAGACATGGGGACAGGTGAGATGGGGAACACATCAGGAAAGAAGGCCTGGGGACTGGTGAGATGGGGAACATCAGGGAAAGAAGATGGGGCATGGTGATTATGGACCGCATCAGGAAGATGAGAGGAATTCGGCTGAGTGATTATGGACCACATGGGAAAGAAGGCCTCGAACAGACCACTGGTGATTATGGACCACATCAGGAAAGAAGACCTCAGCTGGTGATTATGGACCACATCAGGAAAGACCTCAGCTGGTGATTATGGACCACATCAGGAAAGAAGGCCTCAGCTGGTGATTATGGACCGCATCAGGAAAGAAGGCCTCAGCTGGTGATTATGGACCACATCAGGAAAGATGGCCTCGGCTGGTGATTATGGACCGCATCAGGAAAGATGGCCTCAGCTGGTGATTATGGACCACATCAGGAGAGAAGACCTCAGCTGGTGATTATGGACCGCATCAGGAAAGAAGACCTCGGCTGGTGATTATGGACCACATCAGGAAAGATGGCCTCGGCTGGTGATTATGGACCGCATCAGGAAAGATGGCCTCGGCTGGTGATTATGGACCGCATCAGGAAAGATGGCCTCAGCTGGTGATTATGGACCACATCAGGAGAGAAGACCTCAGCTGGTGATTATGGACCACATCAGGAGAGAAGACCTCGGCTGGTGATTATGGACCACATCAGGAAAGAAGGCCTCGGCTGGTGATTATGGACCACATCAGGAGAGAAGACCTCAGCTGGTGATTATGGACCACATCAGGAGAGAAGACCTCGGCTGGTGATTATGGACCACATCAGGAAAGAAGGCCTCGGCTGGTGATTATGGACCGCATCAGGAAAGAAGACCTCGGCTGGTGATTATGGACCACATCAGGAAAGAAGACCTCGGCTGGTGATTATGGACCACATCAGGAAAGAAGACCTCGGCTGGTGATTATGGACCACATCAGGAAAGAAGACCTCGGCTGGTGATTATGGACCACATCAGGAAAGAAGACCTCGGCTGGTGATTATGGACCACATCAGGAAAGAAGGCCTCGGCTGGTGATTATGGACCACATCAGGAAAGAAGGCCTCGGCTGGTGATTATGGACCACATCAGGAAAGAAGACCTCGGCTGGTGATTATGGACCACATCAGGAAAGAAGGCCTCGGCTGGTGATTATGGACCGCATCAGGAAAGAAGGCCTCGGCTGGTGATTATGGACCACATCAGGAGAGAAGGCCTCGGCTGGTTATTATGGACCACATCAGGAAAGAAGGCCTCGGCTGGTGATTATGGACCGCATCAGGAAAGAAGACCTCGGCTGGTGATTATGGACCGCATCAGGAAAGAAGGCCTCGGCTGGTGATTATGGACCACATCAGGAAAGAAGACCTCGGCTGGTGATTATGGACCACATCAGGAAAGAAGACCTCGGCTGGTGATTATGGACCACATCAGGAAAGAAGACCTCGGCTGGTGATTATGGACCACATCAGGAAAGAAGACCTCGGCTGGTGATTATGGACCGCATCAGGAAAGAAGGCCTCAGCTGGTGATTATGGACCACATCAGGAAAGAAGACCTCGGCTGGTGATTATGGACCACATCAGGAAAGAAGGCCTCGGCTGGTGATTATGGACCGCATCAGGAAAGAAGGCCTCGGCTGGTGATTATGGACCACATCAGGAAAGAAGACCTCGGCTGGTGATTATGGACCACATCAGGAAAGAAGACCTCGGCTGGTGATTATGGACCACATCAGGAAAGAAGGCCTCGGCTGGTGATTATGGACCACATCAGGAAAGAAGGCCTCAGCTGGTGATTATGGACCGCATCAGGAAAGATGGCCACCACTCGTGAGCAACTACCAGTAACATTTGGCCACTGGCTGTTTTGAATTGATCGCCAGTACAGTGTTCCTTACATAAGAGGACACCATACAAAGTTACCTACCTAGTATAGTGATGTAGAAAGACTGGTACCTACCTAGTATAGTGATGTAGAAGGACTAGTACCTAACTAGTATAGTGATGTAGAAGGACTAGTACCTACCTAGTATAGTGATGTAGAAGGACTAGTACCTACCTAGTATAGTGATGAAGAAAGACTGGTACCTACCTAGTATAGTGATGAAGAAAGACTGGTACCTACCTAGTATAGAGATGTAGAACGACTGGTCAATCAGTTTGTTGCTGTCTGGATCCACCAGGTTGAACTTGAAGGAGATGCTCCCTCCTTCATCTCCCTTTTCATGACTGTACTCCAACAGACCTGCAACAACCACACACAGTGAATATTAGGCTCAAATCACTCAACTCGTTTTGGTGATCCTAACGTGAAATGATCATTAGCCTCATGAATTCACCCAGACACAGTCAACAAGAGCGCTTCCACGCCTGCGTAATCTTCTTCTGATTTGCAATCCAAAGGGTCCCAGCTACAACATGCATGGTCGTTGTGTTAGATAAACCCCTTCTTTAGTATCCCAAACCATCTGTTTAATTGGCGATCGATTTGAGTAACCCACTCGTTCAACATGCAGCGAAAGCAATCCAACAAGCTACCGCTAAACTTTGTTAAAACAAGTCAAAATACGTTTCTATCCCAACTTCAGGTACCCTTAAATGTAATTAAACTATAATATTTCATACGGAAAGAAGTATGTTGAATAGAAAAGCTAAATTAGCATGTACGCGTCCTCTTCATCGCGCGCGCACAGACTGATTTCCAACTCAGACTCCCCTTACCAAAACTCTAAATTATTCCTAGTTTGGGAAGAAACGAGCCCGAAACCTTGAAGAAAGACTGTTGACATCTAGTGGAAGCCATAGGAATTGCAATCTGGGAGCTGGAATTGCACGGGACCCATAGCTTTCCAATGAAAGAGCATGGGCTCTCAAACCCCCCCAAAATTCTGATGGTTATTCTTTGGATTTTCTCCTACCATATCAATTGTGTTATAGTCTCATACATTATTTTAACATTTCCACAAACGCCAAAGTGTTTTCTATCCAATGGTACCAATTATATGCATATCCTGACTTCTGGGACTTAGTAACAGGCAGTTTACCTTGGGCACGTCAGTCAGACAGGAAGTGGAGAAAAATAGACCCTAGCCTGAAGAAGTTTTAAAATCTTTGGTGTGACTTACTACCATTACCATATATGTGCATACAAATGCATAATTACAGGCCGAGCCAATGACCTAATTTCAAGATGGCTGCTACCTACATTATGCTTAGCGTTGTGAAGTATAAATTAAATAAATACATCAAAAGCTCCACAGATCTTGTTTGTCTGCCTGTGACCTAACATTTTTTATCACCAGCCCAGAGAGTCAAAGTGTTTTATTTTACACAACATTTTCACCAAACAGCAAACATCTTACAAGGTAAGCTTCCATTTGGTCTGTTTGAGCTGTAGCTACATGGGCGGTATCAAATGAATCCTTAGGTTGGTAGGAACACATCTAGTATATTACCATGTTATCTGATGATGTATGACTTAATAGCAACATCGAATGTCCACGAATGACTATATCTTTGTGCATAAAGAATATTCTGGTTAGAGCCAATGTACTTGTCCTCTTGCTCAGTTGTGCACCGGGGCCTCCCACTCCTCTTTCTATTCTGGTCAGAGCCAGTTTGCGCTGTTCTGTGAAGGGAGTAGTACACAGCGTTGTACGAGATCTTCAGTTTCTTGGCAATTTCTCGCATGGAATAGCCTTCATTTCTCAGAACAAGAATAGACTGATGAGTTTCAGAAGAAAGCACTTTGTTTCTGGCCATTTTGAGCCTGTAATTGAACCCACAAATGCTGATTGCTCCAGATACTCAACTAGTCTAAAGAAGGACAGTTATATTGCTTTTTTAATCAGGACAACAGTTTTCAGCTGTGCTAACATCATTGCAAAAGGGTTTTCTATTGATCAATTAGCCTTTTAAAATGATAAACTTGGATTAGCTAACACAACGTGCCGTTTGAACACAGGAGTGATGGTTGCTGATAATGGGCCTATTCCATTAAAAATCTGCCATTTCCTGCTGCAATAGTCATTTAGAAAATTAACAATGTCTACACTGTATTTTCAGATCAATTTGATGTTATTTTAATGGACAGAAAATGTGCTTTGCTTTCAAAAACAAGGACATTTCTAAGTGACCCCAAACTTTTGAAAGGCAGTGTACATGTGTATAGGTATAGGTATACAATATGTTGGTAGAGTTAAAGTGACTTAGATAATAAACAGAAAGAAGCAGCAGAGTAAAAAAAGGGGGTCAAAGGTCAATCAATAATCCAGGTGGTGCATTTAATTAGCTGTTCAGGAGTCTTCTGGCTTGGGGGTAGAAGCTGTTTATAGAAGCCTCTTGGACCTAGACTTGGCGCTACGGTACTTCTTGCCGTGCGTTAGCAGAGAGAACAGTCTATGACTTGGGTGGCCGGAGTCTTTGACAATTTTTAGGGCATTCCTCTCTGACACCGCCTGGTATAGAGGTCCTAGATAGCAGGAAGCTTGGCCCAGGTGATGTACTGGACCATTCGCACTACCCTCTGTAGTGGCTTGCGGTCGGAGGCCGAGCAGTTGCCATACGAGGCAGTGATCCAATCAGTCAGGATGCTCTCGATGGTGCAGCTGTAGAACCTTTAGAGGATCTGGTATCCATACCAAATCTTTTCAGTCTCCTGAGGGTGAATAGGTGTTGTTGTGCCCTCTTCACAACTGTCTTGATGTGTTTGGACCATGATAGTTTGTTGGTGATGTGGACACCAAGGAACTTGAAGCTCTCCACCTGCTCGGCCATCCTTTTCCTGTAGTCCACGATCATCTCCTTTGTCTAGAACACGTTGAGGAGAGGTTGTTGTCCTGGCACCACAATTCCAGGTCTCTGACCTCCTCCCTATAGGCTGTCTCGTTGTTGTCAGTGATCAGGCCTACCACCAGGTCTCTGACCTCCTCCCTATAGGCTGTCTCGTTGTTGTCGGTGATCAGGCCTACCACCAGGTCTCTGACCTCCTCCCTATAGGCTGTCTCGGTGTTGTCGTGCCTGGCCATGCAGTCATGGGTGAACAGGAGATGACAGGAGATGACAAAGCACGCACCGCTGAGGAGCACCGGTGTTGAGGATCAGCGTGGCGGAGGTGTTGTTGCCTACCCTTACCACCTGGGGGCGGCCCGTCAGGAAGTCTAGGATCCAGTTTCAGAGGGAGGTGTTTAGTCCCCGGGTCCTTACCTTAGAGATGAGCTTTGAGGGCACTATAGTGTTGAACGCTGAGCTGTAGTCAATGAACAGCATTCTCACGTAGGTGTTACTTTTGTCCAGGTGGGAAAGGACAGTAAGGGGTGCAAATTGGAGTGGGTCCAGGGTTTCTGGGATGATGGTGTTGATGTGAGCCATGACCAGCCATTCAAAGCACTTCATGGCTACAGACGTGAGTGCTACGGGTCGGTAGTCATTAAGGCAGGTTACCATGGTGTTCTTGGGGACAGATTATGATCTGTTTGAAACATGTAGGTATTACAGACTTGGTCAGGGATAGGTTGAAAATGTCAGTGAAGACATTTGCCAGTTGGTCAGCGCATGCTCAGAGTACACGTCCTGTTAATCCGTCTGGCCCTGCGGCCTTGTGAATTTTGACCTGTTTAAAGGTCTTACTGAAATCGGCTACAGAGAGCGTGATTACACAGTCGTCCGGAACAGCTGGTGCTCTCATGCATGGTTCAGTGTTGCTTGCTTCGAAGCAAGCATAGAAAGTATTTAGCTCGTCTGGCAGGCTCACGTAGCTGGACAGCTCGCGGATGCGTTTCTTTGGAGGTCGTAGAGGGATTTCTTATTACCGTCCAGATTATTGTCTCGCTCCTTGAAAGCAGCAATTCTTGCCTTTAGCTCAGTGCAAATGTTGCCTCTAATCCAGTGCTTCTAGTTGCTGCATGGTTTGGGAGGCGTTTCTAGAGTGTTGTCTCCTCTGAACAGGTGACATGCTGGTAAAAATGAGGTAAAATGGATTTCAGTTTCCCTTAAAGTCATGGGCAATGAAAAATGCAGCCTCTGAATGTGCATTTTCCTGTTTGCTTATAGCCCTATACTGCTCGTTTAGTTTGGTCTTAGTGCCAGCATCGGTTTGTGGTGGTAAATAGACAGCTACGAAACATATAGATGGTAAATAGTAGCTTACTAGCAACAGCTGTTCCCTTCGACCAGCAAAATGTATATCCACTTCCTTGCTCAGCCACGACACTGAGAAACATAAAAAAAAAATGTCAGGTCCTGTTGATAGGATAGTATCGAATTGAGTGATTGCACGTTCACCGATGTAGTCTCATCAGGAAGCTTGTTTGCCTCTTTTTCACTGCCGATTCCTCTTTCAAGTCCCGGGATTACGATCAGGAGTAAGCAGAATATCCAGAGTTGTCGATATTCCAAATCGAGGTAAGTGATAGCTGATCAATCAAAATGCACAATCAAATGTATTTATAAAGCCCTTCTTACATCAGCTGATGTCAAAAAGTGCTGTATAGAAACCCAGCCTAAAACCCCAAACAGCAAGTAATGCAGGTGTAGAAGCACGGTGGCTAGGAAAAACTCCCTAGAAAGGCCAGAACCTAGTAAGAAACCTAGAGAGGAACCAGGCTATGAGGGGTGGCCAGTCCTCTTCTGGCTGTGTCGGGTGCAAATTATAACAGAACATGGCCAAGATGTTCAAATGTCCATAGATGACAAGGAGTGTCAAATAATAATAATCATAGTGGTTGTCGAGGGTGCAACAGGTCAGCACCTCAGGAGTAAATGTCAGTTGGCTTTTCATAGCCGATCATTCAGAGTATTTCTACCGCTCCTGCTGTCTCTAGAGAGTTGAAAACAGCAGGTCTGGGACAGGTAGCACGTCCGGTAAACAGATCAGGGTTCCATAGCCACAGGCAGAACAGTTGAAACTGGAGCAGCAGCACGGCCAGGTGAACTGGGGACAGCAAGGAGTCATCATGCCAGGTAGTCCTGAGGCATGGTCCTAGGGCTCAGGTCCTCAGAGAGAGAGAGAAAGAAAGAAAAATAGAGAAAAATACACACAGGACACTGGATAAGACAGGAGAAGTACTCCAGATATAACAAACTGACCCTTGCTCCCTGACACATAAACTACTGCAGCAAAAATACTGGAGGCTGAGAAAGGAGGGGTCATGTGACACTGTGGCCCTGTCTGACGATACCCCTGGACAGGGCCAAACAGGCAGGATATAACCCCGCCCACTTTGCCAAAGCACAGCCCCCACATCACTAGAGGGATATCTTCAACCACCAACTTACCATCCTGAGACAAGGCTGAGTATAGACCTTGAAGATCTCTCTCACGGCACAACCCAAGGAGGGGCGCCAACCCGAACAGGAAGATCACGTCAGTGACTCAACCCTCCTAGGGATGCACCCCTCCTAGGGACAGCATGGAAGAGCACCAGTAAGCCAGTGACTCGGCCCCTGTAATAGGGTTAGAGGCAGAGAATCCTAGTGGAAAGAGGGGAACCGACCAGGCAGAGACAGCAAGGGCGGTTCGTTGCTCCAGTGTCTTTCCATTCACATTCACACTCCTGGGCCAGACTACACTCAATCATAGGACCTACTGAAGAGACGAGTCTTCAATAAAGACTTAAAGGTAGAGATTGGTCTATAATAGTTCAAGAACTGTCAGGATTTGGCCAGGATTGTTCCGGTTTTGGCCACTAGATGCCCCCATTGTGCTTTTTGACCCTTTTGTTTTTCCCTTGTTCTAGTTATTAGTTGCACCTGTGCCTCATTTCCCTTGATTGTATTTAAACCCTTAGTGTTCCTCAGTTCTTTGCTCTGTGTTTGTATGTTAGCACCCAGCCCCAGCCATGCTGTGAACTCTTGTTTCTCTAGTTGGATTTTCTTGAGGTACTCTGGTTTTGTTCTTGTTTATTTCTGATTATTCTTTTGAGGTTTGTTTTTTCCCCTGCTGTTCTTACCACTTTGTGGATTTTCCTTGTGTCTTGGAGGATATACATTTTTTCTCTTGGAATTACTTTAGACGTTGTGGATTTATATTTTTGCCTGAAGATCTTTTCCTTTTTTCTTTATTAAATCACTGTCTCTAGTACTGCTGTGTCTGCCTCATCTTCTGGGTTCTGCTGTGTCTGCCTCATCTTCTGGGTTCTGCTGTGTCTGCCTCATCTTCTGGGTTCTGCTGTGTCTGCCTCATCTTCTGGGTTCTGCTGTGTCTGCCTCATCTTCTGGGTTCTGCTGTGTCTGCCTCATCTTCTGGGTTCTGCTGTGTCTGCCTCATCTTCTGGGTTCTGCTGTGTCTGCCTCATCTTCTGGGTTCTGCTGTGTCTGCCTCATCTTCTGGGTTCTGCTGTGTCTGCCTCATCTTCTGGGTTCTGCTGTGTCTGCCTCATCTTCTGGGTTCTGCTGTGTCTGCCTCATCTTCTGGGTTCTGCCGACTATTAGTGGCTCAGTTTACTAAGTGACTGTTTCTCACACCGGAGACCCGAGTTCGTAACCGGGTCCTGACAAGAACACCTCCATATGGACCCACTGAAGAGACAAGTCTTCTTCCAGAAGCTGTTTTCCAATACTAGGAAATTATGGCAGAGACATTATGTACAAAAAAAGTTTCGATCAGCGAAAGAAAATAACACTAAATTGGTCAGGATCACGTAAGACCTCCACTGCACTCACCCACATATGCTTAAGTTCCCCAGGGCACAAGTGGTCACTGAATGGTTTGATGAGCATGAAAATGATGTAAACCACATGCCAGGGTGTCTCAATCACCAGATCACAACCAAATTGAAACACTTATGGGACAGTCTGGAGTGGCGCCTGAGGGAATGGTCCCACCACCTTCAATAAAACACTAAGTTATGACATTTCTTGTGAAGAAAGGTTTCGCATCACTCTAATAGAGTCCAAGACGCGTGTAGAATCTATGTCGAGATGCATGGAAGTGGCGGCTCAACGCCCTATTAAGACACTATATGTGGGTGTTTCCTTTATTTTGACAGTTACCCATATCTGTACCAGCACGAAAGTAAAGTTTGGGTCAATTCAATATCCTGAATTAATTCATTTCAAGAACTGAGAACAAATATCTGGAAAAAAAACAAAAGGGCAATTTTTCCTGGGGGGAAAAAAAGATAGCAGATTTAAACAATTGAAAATCATGGAAAGTGAGAGTGTTTCAATCGAGAGCCGAACGAGGGAGGCAGTGACAGACTTCTGAGAGAGAGAGAGAGAGAGAGAGAGAGAGAGAGAGAGACCTTTGTTGACCTCCTCCTGTGTGAAGCTCTTGACAGGTCCTTTAACAGCCACCGAGTCCTGTCCTCCTCCTTTAGAAAGCTGTAGTCTTCCTACAGGAGGATCTTTGATCAGGATGTACCTCAGCTTCAGGCTGTCTGAGTCGGAATCTGATTCCTTCAGGTTCTGCTCAGTGATCTTAGACGCTGCGCCTGAGGGAAGAGATAACAGACACTCAGAAAATAGCAGAATAAGACTCTACAATATTATTTCGCTACACCCGCAATAACATCTGCTAAACAAGTGTATGTGACCAATATCATCTGCTAAACAAGTGCATGTGACCAATATCATCTGCTAAACAAGTGCATGTGACCAATAACATCTGCTAAACAAGTGTATGTGACCAATATCATCTGCTAAACAAGTGCATGTGACCAATAACATCTGCTAAACAAGTGTATGTGACCAATAACATCTGCTAAACAAGTGCATGTGACCAATAACATCTGCTAAACAAGTGTATGTGACCAATAACATCTGCTAAACAAGTGCATGTGACCAATATCATCTGCTAAACAAGTGTATGTGACCAATAACATCTGCTAAACAAGTGCATGTGACCAATATCATCTGCTAAACAAGTGCATGTGACCAATAACATCTGCTAAACAAGTGCATGTGACCAATAACATCTGCTAAACAAGTGTATGTGACCAATAACATCTGCTAAACAAGTGTATGTGACCAATAACATCTGCTAAACAAGTGCATGTGACCAATAACATCTGCTAAACAAGTGTATGTGACCAATAACATCTGCTAAACAAGTGTATGTGACCAATAACATCTGCTAAACAAGTGCATGTGACCAATAACATCTGCTAAACAAGTGCATGTGACCAATAACATCTGCTAAACAAGTGTATGTGACCAATAACATCTGCTAAACAAGTGTATGTGACCAATAACATCTGCTAAACAAGTGCATGTGACCAATAACATCTGCTAAACAAGTGTATGTGACCAATAACATCTGCTAAACAAGTGCATGTGACCAATAACATCTGCTAAACAAGTGCATGTGACCAATAACATCTGCTAAACAAGTGCATGTGACCAATATCATCTGCTAAACAAGTGCATGTGACCAATAACATCTGCTAAACAAGTGCATGTGACCAATAACATCTGCTAAACAAGTGCATGTGACCAATAACATCTGCTAAACAAGTGCATGTGACCAATAACATCTGCTAAACAAGTGTATGTGACCAATAACATCTGCTAAACAAGTGCATGTGACCAATATCATCTGCTAAACAAGTGCATGTGACCAATAACATCTGCTAAACAAGTGCATGTGACCAATAACATCTGCTAAACAAGTGCATGTGACCAATAACATCTGCTAAACAAGTGTATGTGACCAATAACATCTGCTAAACAAGTGCATGTGACCAATAACATCTGCTAAACAAGTGCATGTGACCAATAACATCTGCTAAACAAGTGTATGTGACCAATAACATCTGCTAAACAAGTGCATGTGACCAATAACATCTGCTAAACAAGTGCATGTGACCAATAACATCTGCTAAACAAGTGTATGTGACCAATAACATCTGCTAAACAAGTGTATGTGACCAATAACATCTGCTAAACAAGTGCATGTGACCAATAACATCTGCTAAACAAGTGCATGTGACCAATAACATCTGCTAAACAAGTGCATGTGACCAATAACATCTGCTAAACAAGTGCATGTGACCAATAACATCTGCTAAACAAGTGTATGTGACCAATATCATCTGCTAAACAAGTGCATGTGACCAATAACATCTGCTAAACAAGTGCATGTGACCAATATCATCTGCTAAACAAGTGCATGTGACCAATAACATCTGCTAAACAAGTGCATGTGACCAATAACATCTGCTAAACAAGTGTATGTGACCAATAACATCTGCTAAACAAGTGCATGTGACCAATAACATCTGCTAAACAAGTGCATGTGACCAATATCATCTGCTAAACAAGTGCATGTGACCAATAACATCTGCTAAACAAGTGCATGTGACCAATAACATCTGCTAAACAAGTGCATGTGACCAATAACATCTGCTAAACAAGTGCATGTGACCAATATCATCTGCTAAACAAGTGCATGTGACCAATAACATCTGCTAAACAAGTGCATGTGACCAATAACATCTGCTAAACAAGTGTATGTGACCAATAACATCTGCTAAACAAGTGCATGTGACCAATAACATCTGCTAAACAAGTGTATGTGACCAATAACATCTGCTAAACAAGTGCATTTGACCAATAACATCTGCTAAACAAGTGCATGTGACCAATAACATCTGCTAAACAAGTGCATGTGACCAATAACATCTGCTAAACAAGTGCATGTGACCAATAACATCTGCTAAACAAGTGCATGTGACCAATAACATCTGCTAAACAAGTGCATGTGACCAATAACATCTGCTAAACAAGTGTATGTGACCAATAACATCTGCTAAACAAGTGTATGTGACCAATAACATCTGCTAAACAAGTGCATGTGACCAATAACATCTGCTAAACTAGTGCATGTGACCAATAACATCTGCTAAACAAGTGCATGTGACCAATAACATCTGCTAAACAAGTGCATGTGACCAATAACATCTGCTAAACAAGTGCATGTGACCAATAACATCTGCTAAACAAGTGCATGTGACCAATAACATCTGCTAAACAAGTGCATGTGACCAATAACATCTGCTAAACAAGTGCATGTGACCAATATCATCTGCTAAACAAGTGCATGTGACCAATAACATCTGCTAAACAAGTGCATGTGACCAATAACATCTGCTAAACAAGTGTATGTGACCAATAACATCTGCTAAACAAGTGCATGTGACCAATAACATCTGCTAAACAAGTGCATGTGACCAATAACATCTGCTAAACAAGTGCATGTGACCAATAACATCTGCTAAACAAGTGCATGTGACCAATAACATCTGCTAAACAAGTGTATGTGACCAATAACATCTGCTAAACAAGTGCATGTGACCAATAACATCTGCTAAACAAGTGCATGTGACCAATAACATCTGCTAAACAAGTGTATGTGACCAATAACATCTGCTAAACAAGTGCATGTGACCAATAACATCTGCTAAACAAGTGCATGTGACCAATAACATCTGCTAAACAAGTGTATGTGACCAATAACATCTGCTAAACAAGTACATGTGACCAATAACATCTGCTAAACAAGTGCATGTGACCAATATCATCTGCTAAACAAGTACATGTGACCAATAACATCTGCTAAACAAGTGCATGTGACCAATATCATCTGCTAAACAAGTGCATGTGACCAATAACATCTGCTAAACAAGTGCATGTGACCAATAACATCTGCTAAACAAGTGCATGTGACCAATAACATCTGCTAAACAAGTGTATGTGACCAATAACATCTGCTAAACAAGTGCATGTGACCAATAACATCTGCTAAACAAGTGCATGTGACCAATAACATCTGCTAAACAAGTGCATGTGACCAATAACATCTGCTAAACAAGTGCATGTGACCAATATCATCTGCTAAACAAGTGCATGTGACCAATAACATCTGCTAAACAAGTGCATGTGACCAATAACATCTGCTAAACAAGTGCATGTGACCAATATCATCTGCTAAACAAGTGTATGTGACCAATAACATCTGCTAAACAAGTGCATGTGACCAATATCATCTGCTAAACAAGTGCATGTGACCAATAACATCTGCTAAACAAGTGCATGTGACCAATAACATCTGCTAAACAAGTGCATGTGACCAATAACATCTGCTAAACAAGTGTATGTGACCAATAACATCTGCTAAACAAGTGCATGTGACCAATAACATCTGCTAAACAAGTGTATGTGACCAATAACATCTGCTAAACAAGTGTATGTGACCAATAACATCTGCTAAACAAGTGTATGTGACCAATAACATCTGCTAAACAAGTGCATGTGACCAATAACATCTGCTAAACAAGTGTATGTGACCAATAACATCTGCTAAACAAGTGTATGTGACCAATAACATCTGCTAAACAAGTGCATGTGACCAATAACATCTGCTAAACAAGTGTATGTGACCAATAACATCTGCTAAACAAGTGCATTTGACCAATAACATCTGCTAAACAAGTGCATGTGACCAATAACATCTGCTAAACAAGTGCATGTGACCAATAACATCTGCTAAACAAGTGCATGTGACCAATAACATCTGCTAAACAAGTGCATGTGACCAATAACATCTGCTAAACAAGTGCATGTGACCAATAACATCTGCTAAACAAGTGCATGTGACCAATAACATCTGCTAAACAAGTGTATGTGACCAATAACATCTGCTAAACAAGTGCATGTGACCAATATCATCTGCTAAACAAGTGCATGTGACCAATAACATCTGCTAAACAAGTGCATGTGACCAATAACATCTGCTAAACAAGTGCATGTGACCAATAACATCTGCTAAACAAGTGTATGTGACCAATAACATCTGCTAAACAAGTGCATGTGACCAATAACATCTGCTAAACAAGTGCATGTGACCAATAACATCTGCTAAACAAGTGTATGTGACCAATAACATCTGCTAAACAAGTGCATGTGACCAATAACATCTGCTAAACAAGTGCATGTGACCAATAACATCTGCTAAACAAGTGTATGTGACCAATAACATCTGCTAAACAAGTACATGTGACCAATAACATCTGCTAAACAAGTGCATGTGACCAATATCATCTGCTAAACAAGTACATGTGACCAATAACATCTGCTAAACAAGTGCATGTGACCAATATCATCTGCTAAACTAGTGCATGTGACCAATATCATCTGCTAAACAAGTGCATGTGACCAATAACATCTGCTAAACAAGTGCATGTGACCAATAACATCTGCTAAACAAGTGTATGTGACCAATATCATCTGCTAAACAAGTGCATGTGACCAATAACATCTGCTAAACAAGTGCATGTGACCAATAACATCTGCTAAACAAGTGCATGTGACCAATAACATCTGCTAAACAAGTGCATGTGACCAATAACATCTGCTAAACAAGTGCATGTGACCAATAACATCTGCTAAACAAGTGCATGTGACCAATAACATCTGCTAAACAAGTGCATGTGACCAATATCATCTGCTAAACAAGTGTATGTGACCAATAACATCTGCTAAACAAGTGCATGTGACCAATAACATCTGCTAAACAAGTGCATGTGACCAATAACATCTGCTAAACAAGTGCATGTGACCAATATCATCTGCTAAACTAGTGCATGTGACCAATAACATCTGCTAAACAAGTGTATGTGACCAATAACATCTGCTAAACAAGTGCATGTGACCAATAACATCTGCTAAACAAGTGCATGTGACCAATAACATCTGCTAAACTAGTGCATGTGACCAATATCATCTGCTAAACAAGTGCATGTGACCAATAACATCTGCTAAACAAGTGTATGTGACCAATATCATCTGCTAAACAAGTGCATGTGACCAATATCATCTGCTAAACAAGTGCATGTGACCAATAACATCTGCTAAACAAGTGCATGTGACCAATAACATCTGCTAAACTAGTGCATGTGACCAATAACATCTGCTAAACAAGTGCATGTGACCAATAACATCTGCTAAACAAGTGCATGTGACCAATAACATCTGCTAAACAAGTGCATGTGACCAATAACATCTGCTAAACAAGTGCATGTGACCAATAACATCTGCTAAACAAGTGCATGTGACCAATATCATCTGCTAAACAAGTGCATGTGACCAATAACATCTGCTAAACAAGTGCATGTGACCAATAACATCTGCTAAACAAGTGCATGTGACCAATAACATCTGCTAAACAAGTGCATGTGACCAATAACATCTGCTAAACAAGTGCATGTGACCAATAACATCTGCTAAACAAGTGCATGTGACCAATATCATCTGCTAAACTAGTGACCAATAACATCTGCTAAACTAGTGCATGTGACCAATATCATCTGCTAAACTAGTGCATGTGACCAATAACATCTGCTAAACTAGTGCATGTGACCAATATCATCTGCTAAACTAGTGCATGTGACCAATATCATCTGCTAAACAAGTGTATGTGACCAATAACATCTGCTAAACAAGTGTATGTGACCAATAACATCTGCTAAACAAGTGTATGTGACCAATATCATCTGCTAAACTAGTGCATGTGACCAATATCATCTGCTAAACAAGTGTATGTGACCAATAACATCTGCTAAACAAGTGCATGTGACCAATAACATTCGATTTTTTAAAATTATATTTGCATCTTCATCTTCTTCTTCTTCATCTTCAGTTCTGACTGCTTTGTTGGAGTTTGTTCCGGTTCCAATTCCATATTGACCTCTGAGTACACCAAACATTAGGAACACCCCCCTTCGAACAGTCTTCGGACTTTACAAGGTGTTCGAAAGCAGGTCGATATTGACTCCAATGCTTTGTGTCAAGTTGGCTGGATGTCCGTTGGGTGGTGGACCGTTCTTGAGACACACGGGAACCTGCTCAGGGTGAAAAACCCAGCAGCGTTGCGGTTCTTGACACACTCAAACCGGTGCGGCCTGGCACCTACTACCATACCCCGTTCAAAGGCACTTCAGTCTTTTTGTCTTGCCCATTTATCTACTGAATGACACACAAACACAAACCGAAGTCCCAATTGTCTCAAGGCTTAAAAATCCTTATCTAACCTTCCTCCTCTCCTTCATCTACACTGATTGAAGTAGATTTAAGTGTCATGAATAAGGGATCATAGCTTTATCCTGGTCCGTCTATGTCATGGAAAGAGCAGGTGTTCCTAATGTTTTGTATACTCGTTGTATATATTCAGCTGCTTCCGGTCTATCACCTCAACTCACCGTAATCCAACCCATCTTAGATGTTTGGTTCCCCTGATGTGAGGGTCGTTGAGCGGTTGTGGACCGGTTCCGACTGACATTTTGTGAACGGTGTCGAGTCCCCTGCCTTATAGTGACAGAAATCCAATCTGTCTGCGTTCTGTTTCCACCCCGCAGAGCTGATTTGAAGTGTCAGGTTTCAGACCTCGACATTATCACAGGTCACATTTTCTATCCTATTCAGACAAAGAATCGATTTCTCTTCCACTGAGCGAGACAGCCCAGCCTGGGAGACGGCATATGAACGGTAACAGTCTAGCCGTTGTGATATTCTCAGCAGGATTTAGAGCTCTCAACATGAAAAAAAAAATACAAATTGATTTCATAAAACGTAAAGAAGACCACGTTTTTCTTGTTCACAAACGACCAAAATCACATCACGCTTAATTAAAGCTGAAGTTTTAACGAATCTGCACACATTTGAATGGTGTTTCTGCGCCGTTCAATGGACTTTTAGGAGAAAAAAGTATCTTTCGTCAGTAATATGAAATAGTGCCATTATTGTTCCGTCTATAAGTATGATCATCATTTATTTTACAGTTAAAATAAATGTGAAATCTAACAGTGTTGTTTATAATTTGACTGTTACGATATTTAGAAAACATGTCAGTCAGGTCAACCCTATTGCCCCACATTCATGATTTTTTTAAAATTAAATACTTGTAGTACTATATATTTATGCCTCTGTCCTAAAAAGTGATTACATCTTAGCAATTTAAGAACTATTTTTAACGGAAAATATGAATTCCAGAACTTTCTAAAACGATGCAACAGTACCAGTTACTGTGCATGGCCAACCGACGAAATATCAGGTCCTTCTGTGGCTCAGTTGGTAGAGCATGGCGCTTGTAACGCCAGGGTAGTGGGTTCAATTCCCGGGACCACCCATACGTAGAATGTATGCACACATCACTGTAAGTCGCTTTGGATAAAAGCGTCAGCTAAATGGCATATATTATATTATTATATATTATTACGTTTGGATAAGTCTATTTAGGCGGGAAATCAACATTTTGCCCCATCATTCAGGCCTCCTTAACATCCCCTTCTCAAACAACAGGCATGACATTGACCCACATCTCTCTCCTCCAGCCCTCTCCTCCAGCCCTCTCCTCTCGCCCTCTCCTCCAGCCCTCTCCTCCAGCCCTCCTCTCTAGCCCTCTCCTCTAGCCCTCCTCTCCAGCCCTCTCCTCCAGCCCTCTCCTCCAGCCCTCTCCATACCTGCAGCCAGGCCTCCTTAACATCCCTTTCTCAAACAACAGGCATGTCATCGACCCACATCTCTCTCCTCAAGCCCTCTCCATACCTGCAGCCAGGCCTCCTTAACATCCCTTTCTCAAACAACAGGCATGTCATCGACCCACATCTCTCTCCTCAAGCCCTCTCCATACCTGCAGCCAGGCCTCCTTAACATCCCTTTCTCAAACAACAGGCATGTCATCGACCCACATCTCTCTCCTCAAGCCCTCTCCATACCTGCAGCCAGGCCTCCTTAACATCCCTTTCTCAAACAACAGGCATGTCATCGACCCACATCTCTCTCCTCAAGCCCTCTCCATACCTGCAGCCAGGCCTCCTTAACATCCCTTTCTCAAACAACAGGCATGTCATCGACCCACATCTCTCTCCTCCAGCCCTCTCCTCTCGTCCTCTCCTCCAGCCCTCTCCTCCAGCCCTCCTCTCTAGCCCTCTCCTCTAGCCCTCCTCTCCAGCCCTCTCCTCCAGCCCTCTCCTCCAGCCCTCTCTTCTAGCCCTCTCCTCCAGCCCTCTACTCCAGCCCTCTCCTCCAGCCCTCTCTTCTAGCCCTCTCCTACAGCCCTCTCTTCTAGCCCTCTCCTCCAGCCCTCTCCTCCAGCCCTCTCCTCTCGTCCTCTCCTCCAGCCCTCTCCTCCAGCCCTCCTCTCTAGCCCTCTCCTCTAGCCCTCCTCTCCAGCCCTCTCCTCCAGCCCTCTCCTCCAGCCCTCTCTTCTAGCCCTCTCCTCCAGCCCTCTCCTCCAGCCCTCTCCTCCAGCCCTCTCCTCCAGCCCTCTCCTCCAGCCCTCTCCTCCAGCCCTCTCCTCCAGCCCTCTCCTCCAGCCCTCTCTTCTAGCCCTCTCCTCCAGCCCTCTCCTCCAGCCCTCTCCTCCAGCCCTCTCTTCTAGCCCTCTCCTCCAGCCCTCTCCTCCAGCCCTCTCTTCTAGCCCTCTCCTCCAGCCCTCTCTTCTAGCCCTCTCCTACAGCCCTCTCTTCTAGCCCTCTCCTCCAGCCCTCTCCTCCAGCCCTCTCCTCCAGCCCTCTCTTCTAGCCCTCTCCTACAGCCCTCTCTTCTAGCCCTCTCCTCCAGCCCTCTCCTCCAGCCCTCTCCTCCAGCCCTCTCCTCCAGCCCTCTCCATACCTGCGGCCAGCTGCAGCCCTCTGTTACCTGTCATCCTTGGTCCTTCAGTCTTCCTGACGTCGATGGTGAAGGTGAGCTGCCCGGCACTGGTGTGGATGCCGTCGGTCAGGGAGAAGGCTAGCTCGTCACTGCCCCCGCTGGCCAGGTCAGGGGTGTACACCAGAAGCAGATCCAACACATCCTGGTAGTAGGATTGAGATTGATTAGTCGATCGAGGTCATGCATATCGTTAACTCAGCTCTATTGACCTGTTTATGATACAAAATACAAAACAATGATTTAATGAATCGATGTCTTACAACAGAGGTTAATGAATTAATCTGCCCTAACACTCATCAAGTAATTCATTCCTGAAAACCTTGTGTTTGTACTCATCCCTACCTGGTAGGTGAACGTGGAACCCTGAGACAGAACCAGACCGTTCTCCAGAGGCTGGGAGTAGAACTGGCGTCTACGCAGCTTGCCTGAAAACAGGACCATGGTGGTACAGGTTGAGTATGTGGGGTTGTGGCTTTGCCTGAACAGAATGATAGTAATAATAATGGTATATTTATTCAGCTGAAGAACAGGGTAGATATATAAATAATACATCCCAGGCCC
>NC_068434.1:7322713-7334119 GCF_023373465.1 Oncorhynchus keta
TCAGCGCAATCAAAACATGACTTTTCCTGTGTTTTATATATATTTCCACACTATGACTTTGGAAAAATACACCCCATGTACATACTAACCGGTACCCCCTGTATATAGCCTCCACATTGACTCTGTACCGGTACCCCCTGTATATAGCCTCCACATTGACTCTGTACCGGTACCTCCTGTATATAGCCTCCACATTGACTCTGTACCGGTACCCCCTGTATATAGCCTCCACATTGACTCTGTACCAGTACCCCCTGTATATAGCCTCCACATTGACTCTGTACCGGTACCTCCTGTATATAGCCTCCACATTGACTCTGTACCGGTACCTCCTGTATATAGCCTCCACATTGACTCTGTACCAGTACCCCCTGTATATAGCCTCCACATTGACTCTGTACCGGTACCCCCTGTATATAGCCTCCACATTGACTCTGTACCGGTACCCCCTGTATATAGCCTCCACATTGACTCTGTACCGTAATACCCTGTATATAGCCTCCACACTGACTCTGTACCGGTACCCCCTGTATATAGCCTCCACATTGACTCTGTACCGGTACCCCCTGTATATAGCCTCCACATTGACTCTGTACCCCGGTACCCCCTGTATATAGCCTCCACACTGACTCTGTACCATAATACCCTGTATATAGCCTGCACACTGACTCTGTACCAGTACCCCCTGTATATAGCCTCCACATTGACTCTGTACCGGTACCCCTGTATATAGCCTCCACATTGACTCTGTACCGTAACACCCTGTATATAGTCTCCACATTGACTCTGTACCGGTACCCCCTGTATATAGCCTCCACATTGACTCTGTACCGTAATACCCTGTATATAGCCTCCACATTGACTCTGTACCGTAATACCCTGTATATAGCCTCCACATTGACTCTGTACCGGTACCCCCTGTATATAGCCTCCACATTGACTCTGTACCGTAATACCCTGTATATAACCTCCACATTGACTCTGTACCGTAATACCCTGTATATAGCCTCCACATTGACTCTGTACCGGTACCCCCTGTATATAGCCTCCACATTGACTCTGTACCGGTACCCCCTGTATATAGCCTCCACATTGACTCTGTACCGGTACCCCCTGTATATAGCCTCCACATTGACTCTGTACCGTAATACCCTGTATATAGCCTCCACATTGACTCTGTACCGTAATACCCTGTATATAGCATCCACATTGACTCTGTACCGGTACCCCCTGTATATAGCCTCCACATTGACTCTGTACCGGTACCCCCTGTATATAGCCTCCACATTGACTCTGTACCGGTACCCCCTGTATATAGCCTCCACATTGACTCTGTACCGTAATACCCTGTATATAGCCTCCACATTGACTCTGTACCGTAATACCCTGTATATAGCCTCCACATTGACTCTGTACCGGTACCCCCTGTATATAGCCTCCACATTGACTCTGTACCGGTACCCCCTGTATATAGCCTCCACATTGACTCTGTACCGTAATACCCTGTATATAGCCTCCACATTGACTCTGTACCGTAATACCCTGTATATAGCCTCCACATTGACTCTGTACCGTAATACCCTGTATATAGCCTCCACATTGACTCTGTACCGGTACCCCCTGTATATAGCCTCCACATTGACTCTGTACCGGTACCCCCTGTATATAGCCTCCACATTGACTCTGTACCGGTACCCCCTGTATATAGCCTCCACATTGACTCTGTACCGGTACCCCCTGTATATAGCCTCCACATTGACTCTGTACCGTAATACCCTGTATATAGCCTCCACATTGACTCTGTACCGTAATACCCTGTATATAGCCTCCACATTGACTCTGTACCGGTACCCCCTGTATATAGCCTCCACATTGACTCTGTACCGGTACCCCCTGTATATAGCCTCCACATTGACTCTGTACCGGTACCCCCTGTATATAGCCTCCACATTGACTCTGTACCGTAATACCCTGTATCTAGCCTCCACATTGACTCTGTACCGGTACCCCCTGTATATAACCTCCACATTGACTCTGTACCGGTACCCCCCTGTATATAGCCTCCACATTGACTCTGTACCGGCCCCCTGTATATAGCCTCCACATTGACTCTGTACCGTAATACCCTGTATATAGCCTCCACATTGACTCTGTACCGGTACCCCTGTATATAGCCTCCACATTGACTCTGTACCGGTACCCCCTGTATATAGCCTCCACATTGACTCTGTACCGTAATACCCTGTATATAGCCTCCACATTGACTCTGTACCAGTACCCCTGTATATAGCCTCCACATTGACTCTGTACCGGTACCCCCTGTATATAGCCTCCACATTGACTCTGTACCGGTACCCCCTGTATATAGCCTCCACATTGACTCTGTACCGGTACCCCTGTATATAGCCTCCACATTGACTCTGTACCGGTACCCCCTGTATATAGCCTCCACATTGACTCTGTACCGGTACCCCCTGTATATAGCCTCCACATTGACTCTGTACCGGTACCCCCTGTATATAGCCTCCACATTGACTCTGTACCGTAACACCCTGTATATAGCCTCCACATTGACTCTGTACCGGTTACCCCCTGTATATAGCCTCCACATTGACTCTGTACCGTAACACCCTGTATATAGCCTCCACATTGACTCTGTACTGGTACCCCCTGTATATAGCCTCCACATTGACTCTGTACCGGTACCCCCTGTATATAGCCTCCACATTGACTCTGTACCGGTACCCCCTGTATATAGCCTCCACATTGACTCTGTACCGGTACCCTCTGTATATAGCCTCCACATTGACTCTGTACCGGTACCCTCTGTATATAGCCTCCACATTGACTCTGTACCGTAATACCCTGTATATAGCCTCCACATTGACTCTGTACCGTAATACCCTGTATAGCCTCCACATTGACTCTGTACCGGTACCCCTGTATATAGCCTCCACATTGACTCTGTACCAGTACCCCTGTATATAGCCTCCACATTGACTCTGTACCGTAATACCCTGTATATAGCCTCCACATTGACTCTGTACCGTAATACCCTGTATATAGCCTCCACATTGACTCTGTACCGGTACCCCCTGTATATAGCCTCCACATTGACTCTGTACCGTAATACCCTGTATATAGTCTCACAATGACTCTGTACCGGTACCCCCTGTATATAGCCTCCACATTGACTCTGTACCGGTACCCCCTGTATATAGCCTCCACATTGACTCTGTACCGTAATACCCTGTATATAGCCTCCACATTGACTCTGTACCGTAATACCCTGTATATAGCATCCACATTGACTCTGTACCGGTAACCCCTGTATATAGCCTCCACATTGACTCTGTACTCCCGGTACCCCCCTGTATATAGCCTCCACATTGACTCTGTACCAGTACCCCTGTATATAGCCTCCACATTGACTCTGTACCGTAATACCCTGTATATAGCCTCCACATTGACTCTGTACCGTAACACCCTGTATATAGCCTCCACATTGACTCTGTACCGTACCCCTGTATATAGCCTCCACATTGACTCTGTACCGGTACCCCCTGTATATAGCCTCCACATTGACTCTGTACCGGTACCCCCCTGTATATAGCCTCCCACATTGACTCTGTACCGTAATACCCTGTATATAGCCTCCACATTGACTCTGTACCGTAATACCCTGTATATAGCCTCCACATTGACTCTGTACCGGTACCCCCTGTATATAGCCTCCACATTGACTCTGTACCGGTACCCCTGTATATAGCCTCCACATTGACTCTGTACCGTACCCCCTGTATATAGCCTCCACATTGACTCTGTACCGGTACCCCCTGTATATAGCCTCCACATTGACTCTGTACCGTAATACCCTGTATATAGCCTCCACATTGACTCTGTACCGTAATACCCTGTATATAGCCTCCACATTGACTCTGTACCGGTACCCTGTATATAGCCTCCACATTGACTCTGTACCGGTACCCTGTATATAGCCTCCACATTGACTCTGTACCGGTACCCCTGTATATAGCCTCCACATTGACTCTGTACCGTAATACCCTGTATCTAGCCTCCACATTGACTCTGTACCGGTACCCCCTGTATATAACCTCCACATTGACTCTGTACCGGTACCCCTGTATATAGCCTCCACATTGACTCTGTACCGGTACCCCTGTATATAGCCTCCACATTGACTCTGTACCGTAATACCCTGTATCTAGCCTCCACATTGACTCTGTACCAGTACCCTGTATATAGCCTCCACATTGACTCTGTACCGGTACCCCTGTATATAGCCTCCACATTGACTCTGTACCGGTACCCCTGTATATAGCCTCCACATTGACTCTGTACGTATAGCCTCCACATTGACTCTGTACCGGTACCCCTGTATATAGCCTCCACATTGACTCTGTACCGGTACCCCCTGTATATAGCCTCCACATTGACTCTGTACCGGTAATACCCTGTATATAGCCTCCACATTGACTCTGTACCAGTACCCCCTGTATATAGCCTCCACATTGACTCTGTACCGTAACACCCTGTATATAGCCTCCACATTGACTCTGTACCGGTTACCCCCTGTATATAGCCTCCACATTGACTCTGTACCGTAACACCCTGTATATAGCCTCCACATTGACTCTGTACTGGTACCCCTGTATATAGCCTCCACATTGACTCTGTACCGGTACCCCCTGTATATAGCCTCCACATTGACTCTGTACCGTAATACCCTGTATATAGCCTCCACATTGACTCTGTACCGTAACCCCCTGTATATAGCCTCCACATTGACTCTGTACCGGTACCCTCTGTATATAGCCTCCACATTGACTCTGTACCGTAATACCCTGTATATAGCCTCCACATTGACTCTGTACCGTAATACCCTGTATATAGCCTCCACATTGACTCTGTACCGGTACCCCCTGTATATAGCCTCCACATTGACTCTGTACCAGTACCCCCTGTATATAGCCTCCACATTGACTCTGTACCGTAATACCCTGTATATAGCCTCCACATTGACTCTGTACCGTAATACCCTGTATATAGCCTCCACATTGACTCTGTACCGGTACCCCCTGTATATAGCCTCCACATTGACTCTGTACCGTAATACCCTGTATATAGTCTCCACAATGACTCTGTACCAGTACCCCCTGTATATAGCCTCCACATTGACTCTGTACCGTAATACCCTGTATATAGCCTCCACATTGACTCTGTACCGTAATACCCTGTATATAGCCTCCACATTGACTCTGTACCGGTACCCCCTGTATATAGCCTCCACATTGACTCTGTACCGTAATACCCCTGTATATAGCCTCCACATTGACTCTGTACCGTAATACCCTGTATATAGCCTCCACATTGACTCTGTACCGGTACCCCCTGTATATAGCCTCCACATTGACTCTGTACCGTAATACCCTGTATATAGCCTCCACATTGACTCTGTACTGGTACCCCTGTATATAGCCTCCACATTGACTCTGTGCCGTAATACCCTGTATATAGCCTCCACATTGACTCTGTACCATGTACCCTGTATATAGCCTCCACATTGACTCTGTACCGTAATACCCTGTATATAGCCTCCACATTGACTCTGTACCGTAATACCCTGTATATATCCTCCACATTGACTCTGTACCGTAATACCCTGTATATATCCTCCACATTGACTCGGTACCGGTACCCCTGTATATAGCCTCCACATTGACTCTGACTCTGTATATACCATTGACTCTGTACCGTAATACCCTGTATATATCCTCCACATTGACTCTGTACCGGTACCCCCCTGTATATATCCTCCACATTGACTCTGTACCGGTACCCCCCTGTATATATCCTCCACATTGACTCTGTACCGTAATACCCTGTATATATCCTCCACATTGACTCTGTACCGGTACCCCCCTGTATATATCCTCCACATTGACTCTGTACCGTAATACCCTGTATATAGCCTCCACATTGACTCTGTACCGGTACCCCCTGTATATATCCTCCACATTGACTCTGTACCGTAATACCCTGTATATAGCCTCCACAATGACTCTGTACCGTAATACCCTGTATATAGCCTCCACATTGACTCTGTACCGGTACCCCCTGTATATATCCTCCACATTGACTCTGTACCATAACACCCTGTATATATCCTCCACATTGACTCTGTACTGGTACCCCCTGTATATAGCCTCCACATTGACTCTGTACCGTAATACCCTGTATATAGCCTCCACATTGACTCTGTACTGGTACCCCCTGTATATAGCCTCCACATTGACTCTGTACCGGTACCCCCTGTATATATCCTCCACATTGACTCTGTACCATAACACCCTGTATATATCCTCCACATTGACTCTGTACCAGTACCCCCTGTATATAGCCTCCACATTGACTCTGTACCGTAATACCCTGTATATAGTCTCCACAATGACTCTGTACCGTAATACCCTGTATATAGTCTCCACAATGACTCTGTACCGTAATACCCTGTATATAGTCTCCACATTGACTCTGTACCGTAATACCCTGTATATAGCCTCCACAATGACTCTGTACCGTAATACCCTGTATATAGCCTCCACATTGACTCTGTACCGTAATACCCTGTATATAGCCTCCACATTGACTCTGTACTGGTACCCCCTGTATATAGTCTCCACATTGACTCTGTACCGTAATACCCTGTATATAGCCTCCACATTGACTCTGTACCGGTACCCCTGTATATAGCCTCCACATTGACTCTGTACCGGTACCCCTGTATATAGCCTCCACATTGACTCTGTACCGGTACCCCTGTATATAGCCTCCACATTGACTCTGTACCGGTACCCCCTGTATATAGCCTCCACATTGACTCTGTACCGGTACCCCCTGTATATAACCTCCACATTGACTCTGTACCAGTACCCTCTGTATATAGCCTCCACATTGACTCTGTACCGGTACCCCCTGTATATAACCTCCACATTGACTCTGTACCGGTACCCTCTGTATATAGCCTCCACATTGACTCTGTACCGTAATACCCTGTATATAGCCTCCACATTGACTCTGTACCAGGACCCCCTGTATATAGCCTCCACATTGACTCTGTACCGGTACCCCCTGTATATAACCTCCACATTGACTCTGTACCGGTACCCCCTGTATATAGCCCCCACATTGACTCTGTACCGGTACCCCCTGTATATAACCTCCACATTGACTCTGTACCGGTACCCCCTGTATATAGCCTCCCATTGACTCTGTACCGGTACCCCTGTATATAGCCTCCACATTGACTCTGTACCGGTACCCCCTGTATATAACCTCCACTTTGACTCTGTACCAGGACCCCTGTATATAGCCTCCACATTGACTCTGTACCGGTACCCCTGTATATAGCCTCCACATTGACTCTGTACCGTAACCCCTGTATATAGCCTCCACATTGACTCTGTACCGTAATACCCTGTATATAGCCTCCACATTGACTCTGTACCAGGACCCCTGTATATAGTCTCCACATTGACTCTGTACCGGTACCCCCTGTATATAACCTCCACATTGACTCTGTACCGGTACCCCTGTATATAGCCCCCACATTGACTCTGTGCCGGTACCCCCTGTATATAACTCCACATTGACTCTGTACCGGTACCCCTGTATATAGCCTCCACATTGACTCTGTACCGGTACCCCTGTATATAGCCTCCACATTGACTCTGTACCCGGTACCCCTGTATATAACCTCCACATTGACTCTGTACCGGGTACCCCCTGTATATAGCCTCCACATTGACTCTGTACCGGTACCCCTGTATATAGCCTCCACATTGACTCTGTACCGGTACCCCTGTATATAGCCTCCACATTGACTCTGTACCGTACCCCTGTATATAGCCTCCACATTGACTCTGTACCGGTACCCCTGTATATAACCTCCACATTGACTCTGTACCGGTACCCCTGTATATAGCCTCCACATTGACTCTGTACCGGTACCCCCTGTATATAGTCTCCACATTGACTCTGTACCGGTATCCCCCTGTATATAGCCCCACATTGACTCTGTACCAGTACCCCTGTATATAGCCTCCACATTGACTCTGTACCAGTACCCCTGTGTATAGCCTCCACATTGACTCTGTACCGGTACCCCTGTATATAGCCTCCACATTGACTCTGTACCGGTACCCCTGTATATAGCCTCCACATTGACTCTGTACCGGTACCCTGTATATAGCCTCCACATTGACTCTGTACCGTGCCCCCTGTATATAGCCTCCACATTGACTCTGTACCGGTACCCCCTGTATATAGCCTCCACATTGACTCTGTACCGGTACCCCTGTATATAGCCTCCACATTGACTCTGTACCGTACCCCTGTATATAGCCCTCCACATTGACTCTGTACCCGTGCCCCCTGTATATAGCCTCCACATTGACTCTGTACCGGTACCCCCTGTATATAGCCTCCACATTGACTCTGTACCGGTACCCCTGTATATAGCCTCCACATTGACTCTGTACCAGTACCCCCTGTATATAGCCTCCACATTGACTCGGTACCGGTACCCCTGTATATAGCCTCCACATTGACTCTGTAAGGGAATACCCTGTATTGGACAAAAATGAATGGCATGTCATTGGCATCGGACAAAACCATATACACATTGGCCAATACCACCCAATTCGGCGTTGATTCATCCAAAGTGTATTGCAAATGCCATATGGTAATTGCCAGTTGTAACACTTTAAAAATTCAACAGGGGGCAAATGCGCTCCACCGGGTTTTTCATATTGATATGTAACCCAAATTAATGTCCAAAGTAAAATTTTTGAAAAAATGAACTTTTTTTCAAAACTTATCACCCCTAAAAAAGTGCTTTCTGGACCGTTTTCGAACTTCTTTCGATTTTTGTCAATTACACATGTGTAAGAACTGTATGAATATACTTTTGTCCAATTTTATTATCATAATTTTAAAAAAAAAAATTATATGCGCATAAGGAATATGTTTTGTCCAATTCCAATATGATTTCATAGGAAGTCAAAGTCAAAAGTCAAAAATGTCAAAATTTTTGTAAAAACTTCACACACCCATAAAAAGTGCTTTCTGGACCGTTTTTCGAAATTCTTTCGATTTTTTGTCAATTACACATGTGTAAGAACTGTATGAATATACTTTTGTCCAATTTTATTTATCATAATTTTTTTAATTTTTTTTTATATGCGCATAAGGAATATGTTTTGTCAATTCCCAATATGATTTCATAGGAAGTCAAAAGTCAAAAGTCAAAAATGTCAAAATTTTGTAAAAACTTCACACACCCATAAAAAGTGCTTTCTGACCGTTTTTGAAATTCTTTCGATTTTGTCAATTACACATATGTAAGAACTGTAATGAATATACTTTTGTCCAATTTTATTATCATAATTTTTTTTTTTTTTACATGCGCATAAGGAATATGTTTTGTCCAATTCCAATATGATTTCATAGGAAGTCAAAAGTCAAAAGTCAAAAATGTCAAAATTTTGTAAAAAACTTCACACACCCTTAAAAAGTGCTTTCTGGACCGTTTTGAAATTCTTTCAATTTTTTGTCAATTACACATGTGTAAGAACTGTATGAATATACTTTTGTCCAATTTTATTATCATATTTTTTTATATATTTTTTAAATTGTGCATAAGGATTTTTTTTGGCCAAATGACGAAGAAATTTGACATGCTCAAAAATCCTGCAGAAATGCAAAATTGACTGGCCTGATGAACTCGGGATGGCCGGGCAGTGATAGTTGTTCCTTTCCATCACTTTCGTTGTGTTGGCTTCATCATGTCCATTAGGTGATGTTTTTACACTATAGAATCATATTGCAAAGTGCGCGCGCATTTGCAATATGTTTCAATGTGCATTTACCATATGAAATTTGAAATGCTCAAAAATGCAAAAATTGACTGGTCTGATGGACACAGGATGGCCGAGCAGTGATAGTTGTACATTTCCATCACTCGTTGTGTTGATTTCATCATGTCCATTAGGTGATGTTTACACTATAGAATCATATTGCAAGTGCGCGCATTGCAAATGTTTCAATGTGCATTTACCATATGAAATTGAAATGCTCAAAAATGCAAAATTGACTGGTCTGATGGACACAGGATGGCCGAGCAGTGATAGTTGTACATTTCATCACTCGTTGTGTTGATTTCATCATGTCCATTAGGTGATGTTTTTCACTATAGAATCATATTGCAAATGCACGTGCATTGTTGTGCAACTGGTAACCCAAAAATAAAAATATGGTTGTAAATGCATTTACCGGTCATTCTGATATTAATGCCGCTATGGGAACACAGGATGGCGGGCAGTGATAGTTGTACATTTCCATCACTCGTTGTGTTGGGATTTCATCATGTCCATTAGGTGATGTTTTTACACTATAGAATCCTTGGCTGCAAGTCTGCCATTTTGCAATATGCTCGTCGTACATTTACCATATGAAATTCTGAAATGCTCAAAAATGCAAAATTGACTGGTCTGATGGACACAGGATGGCCGAGCAGTGATAGTTGTACATTTCCATCACTCGTTGTGTTGATTTCATCATGTCCATTAGGTGATGTTTTCACTATAGAATCATATTGCAAATGCACGTGCATTGTTGTGCAAATTGTAACCAAAAAATAAAATATGGTTGTAAATGCATTTACGGTCATTCTGATATTAATGCTCACTATGGGAACACAGGATGGCCGGGCAGTGATAGTTGTACATTTCCATCACTCGTTGTGTTGATTTCATCATGTCCATTAGGTGATGTTTTACTATAGGAATCATATTGCAACGCGCATTTGGGCAATATGTTTCAATGTGCATTTACCATATGAAATTTGACACATGCTCAAAAATGCAAAATTGACTGGTCTGATGGACACAGGATGGCCGAGCAGTGATAGTTGTACATTTCATCACTGTGTGTTGATTTCATCATGTCCATTAGGTGATGTTTTTCACTATAGAATCATATTGCCGCGCATTTGCAATATGTTTCAATGCATTTACCATATGAAATTTGACATGCTCAAAATGCAAAATTGACTGGTCTGATGAACACAGGATGGCTGAGCAGTGATAGTTGTACATTTCCATCACCTGTTGTGTTGATTTCATCATGTCCATTTGTTTATGTTTTCTCACTTTTGCAAAGTCACTGTGCATTTGCAATATGGTTCAATGGGCAGGTACCATCACGAATTTGTCATGCTATAAAAATCCTGCAGGAATGTGAAATTGACTGGTCTGATGAACACAGGATGGCCGAGCAGTGATAGTTGTACATTTCCATCACTTGTTGTGTTGATTTCATCATGTCCAT
>NC_068434.1:7334219-7376719 GCF_023373465.1 Oncorhynchus keta
AGGCAGAGAGAGAGGCAGAGAGAGAGAGAGGCAGAGAGAGAGAGAGAGAGAGAGAGAGAGAGAGAGAGAGAGAGAGAGAGAGAGAGAGAGGCAGAGAGAGAGAGAGCCAGGGAGAGAGAGGCAGGAGAGAGAGAGAGAGGCAGAGAGAGAGAGAGAGAGAGAGAGAGAGAGAGAGAGAGTCTGGATTATGTTGTGTATTAGAAGTATCATTTCACGGTGCTCAGGCGATTTAAACACATCCACTTCCCTCCCCAACTATAATGGCACGAATAATAAAGGGCCAGCGTAATCATTCCGTTTGGCTTTGATGGAAGTTGTTATGGCCCTGCGGGACGACATCTGGGTTTTTATCTGCTTACAGTGTGATTGAAAAAGGGAAGCATTAGAGACAGGTAAAATTAGGCGATTTGGAGCATTGGTTGGAGGCGGGAGCCATGAGCCTGACACCAAAAAGCCCCCAACATGTAATACTTTAATTAGAACTAAACTATTACCATGGCATTTCTTGGACCTGGGCCTCCCCTTGCAATGAGAGCTAATCAGAAAGAGTTTTAATGAGAATGTGTAGTGTAGTCGTGGTGCCAGCGCGGTCCAAGGGCTTAGGGCCTATTACTAAATATTAATGATTCGCCAGTAAAAATCATTTAAAAGCTTGTCCCAGGAGGCAGGGGAGCTAGCTAGGTTGACACACTGTTTCTCCTTCCTCCTGCACCTTCTTAGACCACATGGCTTTGAATCATTGGCCTCTCTAACCGTGCATTAACAGTTGACCTTGATAGTAGAATGCACCATAGTTTCGCTGTTCTTGGAAAACTGTAACACGCATCCATTATCTTATTGCCATGACCTTCAGTGGAGCATTTTGAGGATGCTGCACAGTCAAGCCCTCATGCTTACTAAAGTATGTTTAAAAATAGTGTTCAGTTTCATCCTGGAGAGTACCATCAGGGTTGACAACAAGATATGATCTGTCAAAATGCCTTTGGTATTCCAGCGCCTCATCTGGTAGTGAATGGGCTGTCGTATTGCCCTGTCTGTTCTGCTCTGTAGGCAGCAGCCAGCTGTGACTTCCATCCCACTCTATGCTAACTGAGGGGTGGCTGGAATAGCTGGGTTGCAGGCCAGTTGAAAGGTGGCTGCTGACCAGGGTCGATATTTATAAAGCGTCTAAGACTAACAAAAGAGTGCTGATCTAGGATCAGGTCCCCGGTGTCAGTATAATCTTATTCATGATAATTTAACCCTCCTGTTGTGTTCCGGTCGAATTGGACCGATTTACAAGTTTCCTCTCTGAAAAATGTAGTTAATTGAATCTGATTGTCAATAGGTTCCATGACTTTGTCCACACAGGGCATCTGAACACACAAAACACATGTGGATGATTTTCATAACATTTTGGGTGTTTTATTTAACTTTTGTACAGCTGTGTTCCTGGTCAAAAATGACGGTCATTAGAAATGAATGGGTGAGACTACAATTAGTGTATAAAATTGAGTTCAAGCACATGCCCATTCATCAGATGGACACACTTGCTCTCCCAGACCCTCCCATGCATGTGTGTTTGAGCACACACACACACACACACACACTAGAATATTTCCCCTACGGGAACCACACCTGTTGACATTCTCACAAATAATCGCAACATTGTTTCAATAATATATAGAACTTTTCTCACAACTCTGGTACAGTATATAAAGCTTTTTTGAGGCCTTGCTCACAATTCATTCTGTGGCAGCACAACGACCAAATGATATACTGTTTGTGAGGCTCTTGATAATATCTTTGATCGTGGCACATGTGAGGAGGAGAGAGGCCAGGAAACTGACAGTGAAGATGCATTAGAGGAGGAAGTGTCAGAAGTTGAAGACAACACAGAATATGATCCAGACCAAGAGACAACCGATGTGGAACAATCCAGTGATGAGGAAGAGGACCCTGCTGAGGTTGTTGTTACATTCCAGTCAGAGAATGGGGATTTGTCCTGGTCTTCATTCCCAACTGAGAGGAGAGGTCGGCTGTCGGCTGAAAATGTTATCAGGATGACCCCAGGGCCAACGAGATACGCCATATCCCGGGATGATGACATAAAATCCTGGCACTATTTAAAAATGTTTTCAAAACAAATGTCCTTGTTAAACTTTGATACAAAGCAGTCTGTGATAAATAGCACAATATGTTTCATCTGAGTATTTGTTATAGTCAAAATAATCCATACATTATGCTTTTTTTTCACTCAAAAACGAGTTGTATGAGCTCAGGTCAATGAGGCCTACAGGCCATAAATTAGAACTTCAAAATCTGTATTGTTCACAAGAACTGAAGTTGATAAAAAGATCTAACACAAGATTAGGTGATAATATATGTATTATTATGGATTTATAATCAGCTATAATGGGGCGGTCATTTTGGAAAGGGAACACAGAATGAATGAACATAAAACGAACACAACAGGAGGGTTAAATGGTGCTCCTACTCTGAGACGCTTTATGAGTACAGGCACTGTGGAAAGGCTACTAAGCCTTCATTAGGCAGAGGGATATGACCGTGATCTACCCCCTGTTATGTCTGTCATCTCACATCAACACAGCTCTACAGCCGTTCCATTAGTCCCACTCAATAGGTGTGAAGAATGCCCCCACCACCACCCTCAGAGCCATAAAATGGACAACCAGACAGTTGACAGAGGACCAAACACTTAGATGATCATGTGCTAAATTGGGAATAACTAATCCTGCCAACTACGCCACAAATTGTTGAAGAAAAATGCATCTATCAGCAAGCATAACATCCAAATGTAACAGACCTGTTTCCTAACAACTCATATTCAACATTCCATCTTTAACAACCAATGCCAATAAAGGGTTGATCCTTGAAATAGTAGCTAAAGGAATAATGAAGATACTGGTGCACATGGGAGATGCTTGCTAGTCCAGATGAGAAACTCAGAAGAGATGATAATAAAAAAGTGAAGCTACAGAACCATGACACCTCTTCTCCTGTTATTATGTTCATAAGACAGGAAACAGTAGGTACCACAGCCATTTACTCTCTTACACACAAGACCATCACTGCTGTAATGTAGCATCAAATCCCAGAGGGGCACAATCTTCAAAATGTCAAAAGTAATAGTCCATAACATCAATATTACAGAAAACAGTCAGAAAGTACCATTACAGTACCATTACAGTACCATTACAGTACCATTCGATTAAAATAATGAAATACCCGCTAATATGAATTATTAGCTGTGATACAGAAAGCACTTGCATCACCCTACATTGCATATAATGATCACTTTGAATATATAGAACATTTATATACTCATGAGCACTATGTATAGATAGCCAAAAATGTAAATTGCAGAGGCCAAATTCAGACTATCATTATTCATGTCTCTGGACCTGCAAGGGCCTTTAAACAATACTGTAATTAGAAATTATTATTATTATTTTGGGACTTCATGTACCATTAGCATCTGGCTATGAGGGTTAATTGAAAATGTTATTAAGGTAATGTTTTCTTTGTCTAATGTAGCTTCAAGTCAACCCGGTCTGCGCTGATGAGTGGGTGATTGAGTGGTGGGGGGGGGTTGACCCTCTTGGACAATGGAAGTTCTTCTAATCTATATTGACATGGTTGCTTCAGGAGATGGGACTCCATTTTAATCTGCAGTGTTGCTGTGTCTCTGATAATGGAGATTCAGGGAGCAAGGGACACACACACAGGCAGGCAGGCACACAGGCATGCAGGTAGGCAGGCAGGCACGTACACACAAACACAAACACACATACACAGTGATTTCCTACGCTCCTCCAGACCCCAAAACACCCTAGACTGATTTGGTCTACTTTATACCGCCGTCTCTCCTCAACGGAGAAAGTGTCTGTCTCTGTCTCCAGAGGAATGACTAGTTTATCCATGTGTTAAAACATAATGAATGTCCTCTCCCTCCAGGGCCTGAAGTAAAAGCATGACACACATTCATGTCTGGTGAGTGTGTGATCAGCATTCTTACACTGTACATTTGGCTTCAGTAAAAATAAAATGCATTGTTTTCTAAAAAAAAAGTTTGTGTTTCTTATTTGTGTAATGAAAGAAAACAGAAAGAGCTTACTTGTATTATTCATCTTAAATAGTATCTAATTGCTTTGCTTCCATTTCTACTTTCTACTTCATTTTTGGGACTTTGTTATAAGCTGCATATTGCGATGTAACCGTGAACAACACTTCATGAATCTAATTTTCCAGCCGCCCCATTGTGTCTAACTTCATCAGCCTATCAAGTCACAGTACATATTAATGGTGTACATAACCATTAGGAGCTGTTATTAACACGGGGACATTTTTGGAATGGTATGCAAACAAAGTATTCACAGAGCAATCTCAATTAGAAATGAGCATTGAAACCCAACCCATTCAATGACACTTAAAGGCACTCTGAGACGTAAACAGGCCTACTGTGTGACGATGATACGGGATACAATCAAATTAGGCTGAACAGACAAGCAATGTGCAAAGACACTGAACTCATTTCAGCTTGATGTACCCTTGCTGCTTCTTATGATTAGGTTTAAAGGATTTTATGAAGCTATCAGTAGTTCCCATTGCTGGGTATGCACAGTAGTGTTGCTGGGGTCACATAACAAGAGCGATAACATTAATACAAACTAATATAAAAATGATCATTATTGAAGTTGTATCAATGACTCAGTTGGACAAATCCAAGCATCAGTACGATCTCTAGAGTATTTGAATCCTTTGTGCTTACACTGTTTCAGAGAGAATCTAAGACAGTATTATAATCTGTATACAGCATGGGGTGGTTTCCCAGACAAAGTTTCATTTGAATCAAGACTAGGCTAATTCTTTCTTAGTCTTTGCCCAACTACAAATGAATTAGTACGAGACTAGGAAGTCCCAGGCTAAGTTAAGTAAGGACTAACCAGTTCATCTTTGTGAAGCCTAATTAGATTACCGATGTACACTTGGTGCTGACCTGAGGATGTTTCAGAAACCAGGGATGGGACACTAACACATAAGCAAGTCACCTAAACCAAACAATGGATGGAAGTAAAATAAAATGTTCAAAAACTCTTAATTAAAAGGAATTGTGTCAAACCACCCAATTATGGAGAACAAACAGCATGATTCATCAACCGAAAACCAGAAAAAGAATAGCCTAGACTTTCATTTGTAATGAATTCAACCCAAATGAAAAAGTAAACAAAAGGATGCTCCAACAACTTCAGGTAAGCTGTTGTATTTTTGTTGGCCCACCTTTACAAATCAGAGTCACCTTGAAATGCTAGCTTTCTTGTGTAACACAACACAGTGGAGACTAAATATATTTTGTGACAGAAATTAACAGTGGCACAAGGATGCCAAAGGTTGGTGTTTTACCCAATATTTCTTTTTATAGCTTACAGTTTATTCGCTCATGCTTTTTATGTGACAGAAAAGTAACACAAGGAATATCATACATCATTTCTAATATAATTTCTTTATGTGACTGACCGGCTCGATTCGGTCCTATGTAGCAGAATTTTAAATTGTGTTTTTACATAGGATAAAAGTAGAGAGTTAGAGCTAGAAAGTGGTATATCATACACTACAGTTGAGGAACAATGTGAAAGTAATTCTGCTTTGAAAGTTGTTCAACTTGTAACCTCACTTTTAAGAAAATGGCCCTTGAATGTTTGGTACCTACTGGAGAGATCTTCTTTGTCGACACCTATTCAGCATCATTCACACCCTCTTAAGCTTTAGCCCCACCCATCTCTTTAAGGATTCACATGTGAGGCTATGTACTAAACAACCAAACATTTCAAGACTAAAGGCTGGCTCATACTACGGGTGTGTTTGTGAATTTAATCTGGAGTACCAGAGTGCGCTCTGGGTGTTGGTAAACTCAGAGCATTGTCAGATTGTCCGTTCATAAATTCAGAGCGTTTCGCTCTCGGAGGGCTCAGAGCTCACACTGGATGCCCTGGTCCGAGGAGTAGGGTTGATCCAAGCATTCTGATCTAACAACAGCACCCAAGCTAAGTGGCTAATGTTGGCTAGCTTGCTAGCTACTTCCAGACACAAATGAGAGAACAGCTCACTCTGACCATTTAACTCGAGGCGAGCAGAGCTGATTAGGCTGTTTTTATGTTATCCAGTGTTGGTGACTGTAACTTTCCTGCTGGCAACAATTTTATTATGCTTTTTTTGCCAACGTTTACTGACACCGGCCATATTCAACAGGTGTTGAGCGATCGTAAATGTGTCAGTTATTCTGCGCTATGGCACACTCAGACAAAAGTGCTCTGAGTACATAGCCAGAGCAAATTTAACAACTACGTCTATCAACAGTTGTCGCAGTGACATCATAAACATTCCATTGAAATAGTTACTTTCATAGTGGTATTTTGTTTCGACATGTAGCTAGCTAGCTAAACAGTTAACCATAATCCCAGCTCAAAACGTTACTACCTTGCATGAATCTGCAGGTAGCTAACCAACCAGGTTCAATGTTAGCTAGCTAACATTAGGCTATTACTAGCAATGCAAATGGCTCTGAGATATGAATAATATCACTACACAGATCATACACGTAACATTAGCTAGCTAGCCAATCAGCTAACATTAGCTAGCTAGCTAACAGTACACCTTAACTTGAAATGAAAGCGACTTTGACAAAAGTTGAAATGTGTAATATTTGAAAATGTATCTAGCTAGACTCTTACCTGTATACATGGATGAGCGTTTCTCCCTCTCTGTCACGGATGTCATGGTTACCTTTAGTTTGAAGATGTCATCTGGATATAGATGTTTTATACAACAGCCTTCTTTGTCTTTTTGACTCTGTCTGCATACTTGCAATTAAACACCAGAATTTTCTCCATCTCCTTAGCTAATCATACTCTAATTCCACTGATTTCAAAACTATGTCTTCCAGAAAGTGGGAAGCAACACTTATGCAGTTCAACTAAGTGATATCTTTCAAAAAGGCACGTTAGAAAGGATTACCTACGCATACTGACCAGCTCATGTTAGACAGAAGAGTCCTTCATGGCAGACCAATCCGAATCCATCTCTCGGTATGTCCAGCCCACTCATTATCTCAACCAATCATGGCTAGTGGGAAGATTGTTGCCTTTTTCTATGGTTAAATCAACTAGGCCCATAATTGAACAATTCTATGTTTTTACAGATGGCATACAAGTTTTTCATTAAGGCAAATGCATTTTGATTGAAAAAAACAAGTTTATATTCAAATGGCGCTACTGTGAAGTGCAACATACACCTAGTTTCCTGAAACGAGTCACATATTGTCTTGTCTTTGTAAGGAAAAACATAAAAGTCTACTTAAAGAAGACAGATGCTGTTGCTCGTAGGGAGCAGTTAATGTACAGCTACAAACTAATTAAAAAGGCAGACTAACAAAACGGAGCACAGAGATATATACACACAAAATCTTTCCCTCAGCCATTACATGCGGAAATGGTCAGAAAAGTTGGGGGACTGGGGCACAGTGAGTGTGACGTCGCTCTTCTTCAGCTCCAGCAGTTTGTAGCATCTGATGGGCTGGGCTTTGTGGACCTGCTCTTGACCTGGACTTGTCGACCGAGATCATTGATAGCCAGCAACCCTTGGAAGGTATCCCCGATGATTACCTTTTTGTACATTTTAAATCGGGGACCGCTCCATTCCTCATTTGGTAGGACACATTCATTCAACATGTTCCATCCCGGACTGCAGGGAATATGTAATGCTGTCAGTCATCTCTTGCACTCCTATAATAAAAATAAGGTAATGAACTTAATTCTTGAAGAAATAATGATCTCCAATGCAGCAATGTAATCATTTTCTAGAGGCAGATGATCACCATAGCTTGGAGGTGGAAAACAGGATTAAGATTAACATCTGCAGCAGTCAGGGGAAAGATTGTCACTAACCTGGGCCTGACGACAAAGACAAAGAGGCTGAGCATGCATGAGAACCTGGCAATGGAATTTCATGAGTGCAAACTAATGTATTGAAAAGGAGAGAATGATATAAAGATGCAAACCTTTATGTTGAGTTGTCTATGAAGGAGGAGGAGAGGAACATGAAGCAGCAGTAGTACCAAATATTGAGATCACAATATTTCCATTTGGGAAGTAAAAACCTTTTGTTACCAATCCATGCTATTGTTTGCTTCAATCACTTGAGCTATCTTTGCAGGCTCGTCCATTTCTGTCATTGTCTTCCTCAACCATGGGAACATCTGGGTCATCCTCATCTTCAATGCGAGGATTCATCAGGTTTGAGGTAATTGTGAAAAACTGCTGTTCCAATCATGACAATGCAGCATCTTCTTGGTTGAAAGTGCAATGTGTTTCTGAGACACTAGAAACTGCTCAGGTCCTAGAGCACTTTATACATTTGTTTAGAACCAGGGACACTTGATGGGAATATGACATCGATCGCTATACAGCCAATGACTCCAGGGAAGTTCCCATATTTATAGAACTCGACCTTGTAGTTGGCTTGGGCGCCAGCATCAGGGAACTTAATGTAATTGTCTTTCAGCTCACATATAGCATTACAGACTTTGAATGATGCTGCATACAGTTGGTTCACTTACACACAAAACTACTGTTTCACGATGGAAGGTTCCAGATGCCAAAAAACTGAAGGTGATCAGTAATTGTAGGGAAGAGAGTGTCTTCCCTAAGAGAGTCAGATGGAAGCCTTGCCTCAAGCAAACAAATTAAATGAGCTACATTTTCTTTATGGAAATAGTCACGAAAATTGATTACTTAGAAGTCATTCGTAGGGTTGATCCTGTCTATAACCACCTTTCTGGATGGTCTTGGTGATGCTCTTTGATCATCATTGAAATAGTCCAGGTAATCCTTTTTCCTCCACTGCCAAGGTCAACCTGGGGACCAACATCCATTAATCTGAAGTTAAACATGCCTCTGGCCGGGTTTCATTTAAGGCTTCACTTAGATCTAGCTTAACTCTATTCGTCCTTTTGGAAATCAGACTTTTTAAATCTAGACTAGGGCAAGTCTGAGACAGTATTGAACCATCTGAGAAATGCCATTTAATTTAGTCCAGTTTAAAAGTGCAAGTTAGTCTAGGATTAGGCTTAATCTGTGTCCGTGAAACCGCCCCTGTGTGTGTACAGAACACATGTGAGTGTGTGCACATGTGACTGTTTACACATCAAATCCCCTTCATTGTAAAATCCACAACCTAATTGTGGACCTTTTGGGCCATGCCAATTTAATTGGTAATTTGGAGTGCTTGTTTACTAGCGTGACAGGAAGACATCCAAGAACCTCATACTGAAAATAAAGCAAGACAACAAGAGTAATGTAAAACAATGTAATGTTAGTATTGTGGGCGTCGCAGGAATCCCTGACATTGTTAAAATCCTCTGCCTACACTTCTCCCTCAGACAGGCAAGGCCTCCTGTAATGAATTTCCTCCTCTTCTTCCGAAGAGGAGAGGCGAAACGGATCAGAGGACCAATACGCGGCGTGGTAATTGTCCATGGTACTTTTTAATACATTAAGGTACACATGAACAAACTAACAAAAACAAGAAATGTGAAAACTCAAAAACAGTCCTATCTGGTGCACACACAGAGACAGGAACAATCACCCACAAACACACAGTGAAACCCAGGCCACCTAAGTATGATTCTCAATCAGAGACAACTAATGACACCTGCCTCTGATTGAGAACCATACTAGGCCGAAACATAGAAATAACCAAAACATAGAAAAACAAACATAGACTGCCCACCCAACTCACGCCCTGACCATACTAACTAAATACAAAACACAGGAAATAAAGGTCAGAACGTGACAGTACCCCCAAAGGTGCGGACTCCGGCCGCAAAACCTTGACCTATAGGGGAGGGTCTGGGTGGGCGTCTGTCCGCGGTGGCGGTTCTGGCGCGGGACGCGGACCCCACTTCACCATTGTCTTAGTCCGCTTTATTGTCCGCCTCCGTGGCCTTCTCACCATGGCAACCCCTCTCAATGACCCCACTGGACAGAGGGGCAGCTCGGGACAGAGGGGCAGAAGCTCTGGACAGAGGGGCAGGGGCTCTGGCGCCTCTGGGCTGAGGGGCTCTGGCGCCTCTGGGCTGAGGGGCTCTGGCGCCTCTGGGCTGAGGGGCTCTGGCGCCTCTGGGCTGAGGGGCTCCGGCAGCGGCGCCGGACAGGCGGGAGGCTCCGGCAGCGGTGCCGGGCAGGCGGGACGCTCCGGCAACGGAGCAGGACGCTCCGGCAGCGGCGCCGGACAGGCGGGACGCTCCGGCAGCGGCGCCGGACAGGCAGGAGCACCTGCAGGGAGGAGACTGAGAGACAGCCTGGTGCGTGGGGCTGCCACAGGAACCACCAGGCTGGGGAGACCTTCAGGAGGCTTGGTGTTAGGAGGAGCCTGAAAGACCGGGCTGTGAGGGAGCACTGGAGCTCTGGTGCGCAACCTTGGCACCACTTCCCCAGGCTGGACAACTACTCTAGCCCGGACCCTCCAGAGTGCAGGCACAGGTTGAACCGGGCTGTGGGTAAGCACGGGAGATCTAGTGCTTACTACACGCACCTCTCCCCTAGGCTCCACTCCCACAGTTGCCCGGTACGAGCGGAGCGCAGGCAGAGGACGCACTGCACCCTCCCAGCGCCCCGGAGACACAGCACGCAGAGCCGGCGCAGGATAACCTGGACCAAGACTGCGTACCGGCGACCAGACCCGCTGAGCAGGCACCATACGGCCTGGCTCAATGCCCACACTCGCATGGCACTCTCGGGGGCTGCCCTATAGCGCACCGGGCTATGGACACGCACTGGCGACACCGTGCGCTTAACCGCATAACACGGTGCCTGACCAGTAATGCGCTGCTTATCATAAGCACGAGGAGTGAGCTCAGGTCTGCTACCTGGCTTAGTACCACACCTCGTGTGCCCCCCAAAAAAATTTGGGGCTGCCTCTCGTACCTGTCGCACTGCCGTGCTGGCTCCTCATATTGCCGCCGCTCAGCTTTCGCTGCCTCCAGCTCTGCTTTGGGGCTGCGATTTTCCCCAGCCCGTGCCCAGGGTCCCTCTCCGTTCAGTATCTCCTCCCATGTCCAGGAGTCCTGTGATGGTGGTCTCTGTTGTTGATGCTGCTGCTGCTGTCGTCGCTGTCCTTTACCACGCCGCTTGGTCCGATTTTGGTGGGTGATTCTGTAATGAATTTCCTCCTCTTCTTCCGAAGAGGAGAGGCGAAACGGATCAGAGGACCAATACGCGGCGTGGTAATTGTCCATGGTACTTTTAATACATTAAGGTACACATGAACAAACTAACAAAAACAAGAAATGTGAAAACTCAAAAACAGTCCTATCTGGTGCACACACAGAGACAGGAACAATCACCCACAAACACACAGTGAAACCCAGGCCACCTAAGTATGATTCTCAATCAGAGACAACTAATGACACCTGCCTCTGATTGAGAACCATACTAGGCCGAAACATAGAAATAACCAAAACATAGAAAAACAAACATAGACTGCCCACCCAACTCACGCCCTGACCATACTAACTAAATACAAAACACAGGAAATAAAGGTCAGAACGTGACACCTCCATTGAACAGTGACACATTATTATTAGTGGTGTTTGGGTCAGTTTGTTTGACTAACTTGGTGGATACTGGGTTAATGTATCTTTCTCAGAGTGATCCACTGTACAAACCAAGATGGTGGAACAAAACTGGGTAACACTTTATTTGGATGGTCTGTGAATCATTTACAGATGGACTCGCTACGTACTGTACTATCAGTAACATGTCAACTAACTACAGTGCCTTCAGAAAGTATTAACACCCCTTGAATATTTTTACATTTTGTTGTGTTACAGCCTAAATTTAAAATGTTTTAAATTAAGATTTTGTGTCACTGGCCTACACACAATAATGTCAAAATGGATTTATGTTTTTAGACATTTGTACATTCTAATTAGAAATGAAAAGCTGAAATGTCTTGAGTCAATAAGTATTCAACCCCTTTGCTTAACAAGGCACATAATAAGTTGCATGGGATCACTCTGTGTGCAATAATGAAGGACTACCTCCTCTCTGTACCCCACAGATACAACTATCTGTAAGGTCCCTCAGTCGAGCAGTGAATTTCAAACACAGATTCAACAACAAAGACCAGAGAGGTTTTCCAATGCCTCACAACGAAGGGCACCTTCTGGTAGATGTGTAAAACATTTTTTTAAAGCAGACATTGAGTATCCCTTTGAGCATGGTGAAGCTATTAATTACACTTTGGACGGTGTATCAATACACACGGTCACTACAAAGATACGTGTCCTTACTAAATCAATTGCCTGAGGGGAAGGAAACCACTCAGGATTTCACCATGAGGCCAATGGTGACTTCAAAACAGTTACAGAGTTTATTGTCTGTGATAGGCGAAAACTGAGGATGGATCAACAACATTGTAGTTACTCCACAATACTAACCTAAATGACAGATTGAAAGAAGGAAGCCTGTACAGAATAAAAAATATTCCAAAACATGCACCCTGTTTGCAATAAGGCACTAAAGTAAAACTGCAAGAAATATGGCAAAGAAATTAAAAATATGTCCTGAATACAACGCCTTATGTTTGGGGTAAATTCACCGTCTTCATATTTTCAAGCATGGTGGAGGCTGCATCATGTTATGGATATGCTTGTCATCGGCAAAGACTAGGACATTTTTGATGAAAAGAAACATAATAGCGCTAAGAACAGGAAAAACCATCGACGAAAACCTAGTTATGTCTGCTTTCCAACAGACACTGGGAGACAACTCCATCTTTCAAATATAATCAAATGTTTAGCAGATATTGCGGGTGTAGTGAAATGTGTAGTGCTTGTGTTTCTAGCTCCAACAGTGCAGTAATATCTAACAATTCACAAAAATACACACAATACACACAACCTAAAAGTAAAATAATGGAATTAAGGAATATATAAATATTAGGATGAGCAATGTCTGAGTGGCATAGACTAAAATACAGTAGAATAGAGTACAGTATATACATATGAGATGAGAAAAAAAGATGTAAACATTATTAAAGTGCTAGTGTTCCATTATTATAATGGTCAGTGATTTCAAGTCTATGTACGTATATGAGGCAGCAGCCTCTAAGGTGCAGGGTTACGTAACCGGGTGCCATCAACTCTGATGGCATTGAGATAGAAGCTGTTTTTCAGTCTCTCAGTGCCAGCTGTGATGCACCTGTACTGACCTCACCTTCTGGATGATAGCGGGGTGAACAGGCAGTGGCTCGGGTGTTTGTTGTCCTTGATGATCTTTATGGCCTTCCTGGGACATTGAGTGCTGTAGGTGTCCTGGAGGGCTGGTAGTTTGCCCCCGGTGATGCGTTGGGCAGACCTCACTACCCTCTGGAGAGCTTTGTGGTTGCGGGCGGTGAAGTTTCCATACAAGGCGGTGATACAGCCCGACTGGTTTTTGGTGCCAAACTAGATTTCTTCAGACTCCTGAGGTAGAAGAGGTGCTGTTTGACCTTCTTCACCGCACTGTTTGTGTAGGTGGATAATTTCAGATCATCAGTGATGTGTTTGCCGAGGAACTTGAAGCTTTCCACCTTCTCCATTGCAGTCCTGTCAATGTGGATAGGGGCATGCTCCCTCTGCTGTTTGCTGAAGTCCACGATCAGCTCCTTTGTTTTGTCGACATTGAGTGAGAGGTTATTTTCCTGGCACCACACTCCCAGAGCCCTGACCTCCTCTCTGTAACTGTGTCGTCCTTGTTGGTAATCAGGCCTATTTCTGTTGTGTCCTCTGCAAACTTGATAATTGAGTTGGAGACATGTGTGGCCATCTAGTCATGGGTGAATAGGGTGTATCAGAGGGGGCTGAGCACACACCCTTGTGGGTCACCAATTTGTAAGTCGCTCTGGATAAGAGCGTCTGCTAAATGACTTAAATGAGGGAATACCCCCTGTATTGGACAAAAATGAATGGCATGTCATTGGCATCGGACAAACCATATACACATTGGCCAATACCACCCAATTCGGCGTTGATTCATGCAAAGTGTATTGCAAATGCCATATGGTAATTGCCAGTTGTAACACTTTAAAAATTCAACAGGGGGCAAATGCGCTCCACCGGGGTTTTCATATTGGATATGTAACCCAAATTAATGTCCAAAAGTAAAATTTTGAAAAAATGAACTTTTTTCAAAAACTTATCACCCCTTAAAGTGCTTTCTGGACCGTTTTCGAAATTCTTTCGATTTTTGTCAATTACACATGTGTAAGAACTGTATGAATATACTTTTGTCCAATTTTATTATCATAATTTTTTTTAATTTTTTTTATATGCGCATAAGGAATATGTTTTGTCCAATTCCAATATGATTTCATAGGAAGTCAAAAGTCAAAAGTCAAAAATGTCAAAATTTTGTAAAAAACTTCACACACCCATAAAAAAGTGCTTTCTGGACCGTTTTCGAAATTCTTTCGATTTTTGTCAATTACACATGTGTAAGAACTGTATGAATATACTTTTGTCCAATTTTATTATCATAATTTTTTTTTTTTTTTTACATGCGCATAAGGAATATGTTTTGTCCAATTCCAATATGATTTCATAGGAAGTCAAAAGTCAAAAGTCAAAAATGTCAAAATTTTGTAAAAACTTCACACACCCTTAAAAGTGCTTTCTGGACCGTTTTTTGAAATTCTTTCAATTTTTTTGTCAATTACACATGTGTAAGAACTGTATGAATATACTTTTGTCCAATTTTATTATCATATTTTTTTATATTTTTTTAAATTGTGCATAAGGATTTTTTTGTGGGCCAAATGACGTAAGAAATTTGACATGCTCAAAAATCCTGCAGAAATGCAAAATTGACTGGCCTGATGAACTCGGGATGGCCGGGCAGTGATAGTTGTTCCTTTCCATCACTCGTTGTGTTGACTTCATCATGTCCATTTTGTGATGTTTTTCACTATATAATCATATTGCAAGTGCACGTGCATTTGCAATATGTTTCAATGTGCATTTACCATATGAAATTTGACCTTGCTCAAAAATGCAAAATTGACTGGTCTGATGAACACAGGATGGCCGAGCAGTGATAGTTGTACATTTCCATCACTCGTTGTGTTGATTTCATCATCTCCGTTAGGTGATGTTTTTACACTATAGAATCATATTGCAAATGCACGTGCATTGTTGTGCAACTGGTAACCCAAAAATAAAAATATGGTTGTAAATGCATTTACCGGTCATTCTGATATTAATGCTCGCTATGGGAACACAGGATGGCCGGGCAGTGATAGTTGTACATTTCCATCACTCGTTGTGTTGATTTCATCATGTCCATTAGGTGATGTTTTTACACTATAGAATCATATTGCAAGTGCGCGCATTTGCAATATGTTTCAATGTGCATTTACCATATGAAATTTGACATGCTCAAAAATGCAAAATTGACTGGTCTGATGGACACAGGATGGCCGAGCAGTGATAGTTGTACATTTCCATCACTCGTTGTGTTGATTTCATCATGTCCATTAGGTGATGTTTTTACACTATAGAATCATATTGCAAGTGCACGCGCATTTGCAATATGTTTCAATGTGCATTTACCATATGAAATTTGACATGCTCAAAAATGCAAAATTGACTGGTCTGATGAACACAGGATGGCTGAGCAGTGATAGTTGTACATTTCCATCACCTGTTGTGTTGATTTCATCATGTCCATTTGTTTATGTTTTCTCACTTTTGCAAAGTCACTGTGCATTTGCAATATGGTTCAATGGGCAGGTACCATCACGAATTTGTCATGCTATAAAAATCCTGCAGGAATGTGAAATTGACTGGTCTGATGAACACAGGATGGCCGAGCAGTGATAGTTGTACATTTCCATCACTTGTTGTGTTGATTTCATCATGTCCATTAGGTGATGTTTTTCACTATAGAATCATATTGCAAATGCACGTGCATTGTTGTGCAACTAGTAATTTGACATGCTCAAAAATTAAAATATGGTTGTAAATGCATTTACCAGGACTCCTATTATCCATGCCCTGTATGGGAGTACCATACTCCATTTGTCTATCTACTGGGGGCAGTCCTGTGTGCTTTATGGACTGTTTAAAATATTCTGATGGATCGCATGTTGTGCAACTGGTGATTGAAAATAGGCACCTGGTAACCCAAAAATGAAAATATGGTTGTGAATGCATTTACCGGTCATTCTGATATTAATGCCCGCTATGGGAACACAGGATGGCCGGGCAGTGATAGTTGTACATTTCCATCACTCGTTGTGTTGATTTCATCATGTCCATTAGGTGATGTTTTTACACTATAGAATCATATTGCAAGTGCGCGCATTTGCAATATGTTTCAAAATGCATTTACCATATGAAATTTGAAATGCTCAAAAATGCAAAATTGACTGGTCTGATGGACACAGGATGGCCGAGCAGTGATAGTTGTACATTTCCATCACTCGTTGTGTTGATTTCATCATGTCCATTAGGTGATGTTTTTCACTATAGAATCATATTGCAAATGCGTGCATTTGTATGTTTCAATGTGCATTTACCAAAAATAAAATTTGAAATGCATTTACTCAAAAATGCAAAATTGACTGGTCTGATGGACACAGGATGGCCGGGCAGTGATAGTTGTACATTTCCATCACTCGTTGTGTTGATTTCATCATGTCCATTAGGTGATGTTTTTACACTATAGAATCATATTGCAAGTGCGCGCGCATTTTGCAATATGTTTCAATGTGCATTTACCATATGAAATTTGACATGCTCAAAAATGCAAAATTGACTGGTCTGATGGACACAGGATGGCCGAGCAGTGATAGTTGTACATTTCCATCACTCGTTGTGTTGATTTCATCATGTCCATTAGGTGATGTTTTTACACTATAGAATCATATTGCAAATGCACGTGCATTTTGCAATATGTTTCCAATAAAAATGCATTGTAAATGCATTTGACATGCTCAAAATGCAAAATTGACTGGTCTGATGGAACACAGGATGGCCGGGCAGTGATAGTTGTACATTTCCATCACTCGTTGTGTTGATTTCATCATGTCCATTAGGTGATGTTTTTCACTATAGAATCATATTGCAAGTGCGCGCGCATTTGCAATATGTTTCAATGGCATTTACCATATGAAATTTGACATGCTCAAAAATGCAAAATTGACTGGTCTGATGGACACAGGATGGCCGAGCAGTGATAGTTGTACATTTCCATCACTCGTTGTGTTGATTTCATCATGTCCATTAGGTGATGTTTTTCACTATAGAATCATATTGCAAATGCATTTGCAATATGTTTCAATGCATTTACCATATGTTGTGCTCAAAAATGCAAAATTGACTGGTCTGATGAACACAGGATGGCTGAGCAGTGATAGTTGTACATTTCCATCACCTGTTGTGTTGATTTCATCATGTCCATTTGTTTATGTTTTCTCACTTTTGCATTCACTGTGCATTTGCAATATGGTTCAATGGGCATTTACCATATTTTGACATGCTCAAAAATCCTGCAAAAAATTGACTGGTCTGATGAACACAGGATGGCCGAGCAGTGATAGTTGTACATTTCCATCACTTGTTGTGTTGATTTCATCATGTCCATTAGGTGATGTTTTTTCACTATAGAATCATATTGCAAATGCACGTGCATTGTTTGCAATATGTAACAAAAATAAAAATATGGTTGTAAATGCATTTACATGGTCATTCTGAAAATTGACTGGTCTGATGGGAACACAGGATGGCCGGCAGTGATAGTTGTACATTTCCATCACTCGTTGTGTTGATTTCATCATGTCCATTAGGTGATGTTTTTCACTATAGAATCATATTGCAAGTGCGCGCGCATTTGCAATATGTTTCAATGTGCATTTACCATATGAAATTTGACATGCTCAAAAATGCAAAATTGACTGGTCTGATGGACACAGGATGGCCGAGCAGTGATAGTTGTACATTTCCATCACCTGTTGTGTTGATTTCATCATGTCCATTTGTTGATGTTTTCTCACTATTGAATCATATTGCAAGTGTGCATTTGCAATATGGTTCAATGGGCAGGTACCATCACGAATTTGTCATGCTATAAAAATGCAAAATTGACTGGTCTGATGGACACAGGATGGCCGAGCAGTGATAGTTGTACATTTCCATCACTTGTTGTGTTGATTTCATCATGTCCATTAGGTGATGTTTTTCACTATAGAATCATATTGCAAATGCACGTGCATTGTTGTGCAACTGGTAACCCAAAAATAAAAATATGGTTGTAAATGCATTTACCGGTCATTCTGATATTAAAAATGCTCGCTATGGGAACACAGGATGGCCGGGCAGTGATAGTTGTACATTTCCATCACTCGTTGTGTTGATTTCATCATGTCCATTAGGTGATGTTTTTACACTATAGAATCATATTGCAAGTGCGCGCGCATTTGCAATATGTTTCAATGTGCATTTACCATATGAAATTTGACATGCTCAAAAATGCAAAATTGACTGGTCTGATGGACACAGGATGGCCGAGCAGTGATAGTTGTACATTTCCATCACTCGTTGTGTTGATTTCATCATGTCCATTAGGTGATGTTTTTACACTATAGAATCATATTGCAAGTGCGCGCGCATTTGCAATATGTTTCAATGTGCATTACCATATGAAATTTGACATGCTCAAAAATGCAAAATTGACTGGTCTGATGGACACAGGATGGCCGAGCAGTGATAGTTGTACATTTCCATCACTCGTTGTGTTGATTTCATCATGTCCATTAGGTGATGTTTTTACACTATAGAATCATATTGCAAGTGCGCGCGCATTTGCAATATGTTTCAATGTGCATTTACCATATGAAATTTGACATGCTCAAAAATGCAAAATTGACTGGTCTGATGAACACAGGATGGCTGAGCAGTGATAGTTGTACATTTCCATCACTCGTTGTGTTGATTTCATCATGTCCATTTGTTTATGTTTTCTCACTTTTGCAAAGTCACTGTGCATTTGCAATATGGTTCAATGGGCAGGTACCATCACGAATTTGTCATGCTATAAAAATCCTGCAGGAATGTGAAATTGACTGGCCCGATGAACTCGGGATAGCTGGGCAGTGATTCTGGTTCATCTCCATGGCTCGTTAGGGTTGATTTCAGAATGTCACTTTTGGTGATGGTCCCTCTCCGTTTAAACATATTGCTAATGTACAAAAGTCAACTAGCAAGTCAGTGTCCATCAGTCAATTAGATGTCATTTTGACACCAAACTGATACCAATTGACACCAAACCCACTTTTTCCAACTCATTTAGAAGCCAACTATCATATATGTCAGAGCAGGCCCATAATTCACAGCGCCTTTAGTTTAAAACATAATAAAAACGTAAAACACATAGTTACGTTCTAGCTGCGGGTCCAGGTCAGACATTATGTGAAGGCCTATGTGAGGCGACCCCGAATCCCGAGTTTCGGCTCGATAGGTCCTTCGGTGCCCGAGTAAAACCCTAATTGGTGCTGAAAATCCACTTTTTTCCATGCCTTGCTATGGGGTCCTTGAATGAGCTATCGGACCGAAACGTTGGGGTCCGTCTCTATGGGCCGAGCCGGTTCCAATGCACCTAGTCTTGTGTCTCTGAGACTTTTCTAAATGTCGCCATTTTCGTAATGGTCAAAATGAATTGAAATCATTGCAAATGTACGAGGCTATTTCTCGGTCCGAGAACCTTCTAGAGCCACCTAACTCACCACGCACTATCGACCCGAGGTCTAGAACAGGTTTCTAAAGTTTCGGAACTCTAGGTCTGACGGTTCTTTTTAGCTCGAACAAAGCTAACTATTGGAGGCACTGTCTGTCTCTACAACCCCCAATACGTCCCTCCTTCCAAGTTGTGTGTCTGTGTGATTTAGTTTTCCTTTGAAATTTTATGGGAAAAATGACTGATTTACAGTTCATGGGGGTTGCCTAATCACACATATGAAGTTTTGGACAGATCTGACTTTTTTAACCCCTCGAAACAGCCCCTGAGACACCAATTAAGGCACTTCCGGTTGGCACAGGAAGCTATAAGTCAACACATATCCTCACTGGGCTATGCTTTTACAGAATCCTGTGTTTTAAGTCCTTACGTTAAGAATTGACTGATTTACACAGGGTTGAATGCACTATGTCTATCAAACTGCAGGCAGGTAATGGAAAAACACTTTTAGGGTGATTTTAACCACTTCCGGTTGGTCCAGGAAGCCTAGAATCAACACAGGTAGACCTCATACTGGCCTGATGGACTGTTATCAAAGACAGGTTCATACGGCATTCATAACCCATATAGACTTCAGGTTGAATTTAGGGGTGCAGGCAATGTATTCCTATGGGAGAGAAGTCAATGCAAACTATTTGAAGTAAACACCTTCTTTTAACTATTAAGGGTTAATGCCACACGGTCAAGGTTAGGCTTGCACGGATCGGAAGGACCTTAGGAACGTACCTGAGGTCGAATTGTGCTTCTCACCCTAACGGTTCTCTCACTGTCACCCAAAAGCAAATGACGTTGTGGGGCAGGCTTCATTTTGGGCCTACTTTTCTAATGGTCGCTGCGCTCAGACCGAGCGAGCTACGGTCAAGCGGGATATCTCGTTGAACTCGGCACGGCCTAGAGATTATGTTTATGCCATTGCCTGCTCTCTGTGTCTTTGAGAACCGCACTTTTCACTCCATCCTTGCTGTGTGTGCGTGTGAGAGCTTTTCTTTGACATCTGTTGGGAGAAATGACTGATTTACAGTTCATGAGGGTTACCTAGTCACACATATGAAGTTTTGAAAAGATCTGACCTTTTTAACCCTTGGAAACTGCCACTGTGACATCATTAAAGGCACTTCCGGTTGGCACAGGAAGCTATAAGTAAACCCATGTCTTGATTGACATAGAAACTTACAGAATCCTGAGTTTTAAGTCCTTACGTTAAGAATTGACTGATTTACACAGGGTTGAATGCACTATGTCTATCAAACTGCAGGCAGGTAATGGAAAAACACTTTTAGGGTGATTTTAACCACTTCCGGTTGGTCCAGGAAGCCTAGAATCAACACAGGTAGACCTCATACTGGCCTGATGGACTGTTACCAAAGACAGGTTCATACGGCATTCATAACCCATATAGACTTCAGGTTGAATTTAGGGGTGCAGGCAATGTATTCCTATGGGGAGAGAAATCAATGCAAACTATTTGAAGTAAACACCTTCTTTTAACTATTAAGGGTTAATGCCACACGGTCAAGGTTAGGCTTGCACGGATCAGAAGGACCTTAGGAACGTACCTGAGGTCGAATTGTGCTTCTCACCCTAACGGTTCTCTCACTGTCACCCAAAAGCAAATGACGTTGTGGGGCAGGCTTCATTTTGGGCCTACTTTTCTAATGGTCGCTGCGCTCAGACCGAGCGAGCTACGGTCAAGCGGGATATCTCGTTGAACTCGGCACGGCCTAGACATTATGTTTATGCCATTGCCTGCTCTCTGTGTCTTTGAGAACCACACTTTTTCACTCCATCCTTGCTGTGTGTGCGTGTGAGAGCTTTTCTTTGACATCTGTTGGGAGAGATGACTGATTTACAGTTCATGAGGGTTACCTAGTCACACATATGAAGTTTTGAAAAGATCTGACTTTTTTAACCCCTCGAAACAGCCCCTGAGACACCAATTAAGGCACTTCCGGTTGTCACAGGAAGCTATAAGTCAACATATATCCTCACTGGGCTATGCTTTTACAGAATCCTGAGTTTTAAGTCCTTACGTTAAGAATTGACTGATTTACACAGGGTTGAATGCACTATGTCTATCAAACTGCAGGCAGGTAATGGAAAAACACTTTTAGGGTGATTTTAACCACTTCCGGTTGGTCCAGGAAGCTTAGAATCAACACAGGTAGACCTCATACTGGCCTGATGGACTGTTACCAAAGACAGGTTCATACGGCATTCATAACCCATATAGACTTCAGGTTGAATTTAGGGGTAAAGGCAATGTATTCCTATGGGGATAGAAGTCAATGCAAACTCTTTGAAGTAAACACCTTCTTTTAACTATTAAGGGTTAATGCCACACGGTCAAGGTTAGGCTTGCACGGATCGGAAGGACCTTAGGAACGTACCTGAGGTCGAATTGTGCTTCTCACCCTAACGGTTCTCTCACTGTCACCCAAAAGCAAATGACATTGAGGGCCAGGCTTCCTTTTGCGCCTTCTTTTTTCAAGGTCGCTGCACTCAGAGCGAGCTACGGTCAAGCGGGCGTCTCGTTGAACTCTGCACAGCCTGGAGACTATGGTGATGCCATTTTTTGTGTTGATTTCAGAATGCCATTTTGGTGATGGTCCCTCTCCGTTTAAACATATTGCTAATGTACAAAAGTCAACTAGCAAGTCAGTGTCCACCAGTCAATTAGATGTCATTCTGACACCAAACTGATACCAATTGACACCAAACCCACTTTTTCCAACTCATTTAGAAGCCAACTATCACATATGTCAGAGCAGGCCCATAATTCACAGCGCCATTAGTTTAAAACATAATAAAACGTAAAACACATAGTTACGTTCTAGCTGCGGGTCCAGGTCAGACATTATGTGAAGGCCTATGTGAGGCGACCCCGAATCCCGAGTTTCGGCTCGATAGGTCCTTCGGTGCCCGAGTAAAACCCTAATTGGTGCTGAAAATCCACTTTTTTTCCATGCCTTGCTATGGGGTCCTTGAATGAGCTATCGGACCGAAACGTTGGGGTCCGTCTCTATGGGCCGAGCCGGTTCCAATGCACCTAGTCTTGTGTCTCTGAGACTTTTCTAAATGTCGCCATTTTCGTAATGGTCAAAATGAATTGAAATCATTGCAAATGTACGAGGCTATTTCTCGGTCCGAGAACCTTCTAGAGCCACCTAACTCACCACGCACTATCGACCCGAGGTCTAGAACAGGTTTCTAAAGTTTCGAACTCTAGGTCTGACGGTTCTTTTAGCTCGAACAAAGCTAACTATTGGAGGCACTGTCTGTCTCTACAACCCCCAATACGTCCCTCCTTCCAAGTTGTGTGTCTGTGTGATTTAGTTTTCCTTTGAAATTTTATGGGAAAAATGACTGATTTACAGTTCATGGGGGTTGCCTAATCACACATATGAAGTTTTGGACAGATCTGACTTTTTTAACCCCTCGAAACAGCCCCTGAGACACCAATTAAGGCACTTCCGGTTGTCACAGGAAGCTATAAGTCAACACATATCCTCACTGGGCTATGCTTTTACAGAATCCTGAGTTTTAAGTCCTTACGTTAAGAATTGACTGATTTACACAGGGTTGAATGCACTATGTCTATCAAACTGCAGGCAGGTAATGGAAAAACACTTTTAGGGTGATTTTAACCACTTCCGGTTGGTCCAGGAAGCTTAGAATCAACACAGGTAGACCTCATACTGGCCTGATGGACTGTTACCAAAGACAGGTTCATACGGCATTCATAACCCATATAGACTTCAGGTTGAATTTAGGGGTAAAGGCAATGTATTCCTATGGGGAGAAATCAATGCAAACTTTTTGAAGTAAACACCATCTTTTAACTATTAAGGGTTAATGCCACACTGTCAACGTTAGGCTTGCACGGATCGGAAGGACCTTAGGAACATACCTGAGGTCGAATTGTGCTTCTCACCCTAACGGTTCTCTCACTGTCACCCAAAAGCAAATGACGTTGTGGGGCAGGCTTCATTTGGGCCTACTTTTCTAATGGTCGCTGTGCTCAGACCGAGCGAGCTACGGTCAAGCGGGATATCTCGTTGAACTCGGCACGGCCTAGACATTATGTTTATGCCATTGCCTGCTCTCTGTGTCTTTAAGAACCACACTTTTTCACTCCATCCTTGCTGTGTGTGCGTGTGAGAGCTTTTCTTTGACATCTGCTGGGAGAAATGACTGATTTACAGTTCACGAGGGTTACCTAGTCACACATATGAAGTTTTGAAAAGATCTGACCTTTTTAACCCATGGAAACTGCCACTGTGACACCATTAAAGGCACTTCCGTTTGGCACAGGAAGCTATAAATAAACTCATATCATGATTGGGGTATGCCTTTACAGAATCCCGAGTTTTAAGTCTTTACGTTAAGAACTGAGTTATTTACGGAGGGTTTAGTGAGTGTGTGTTATTTCAGAAAATCATAGAAAATCACAGAAATCTCGCAGAGCTCCGCAGCACACTTTAAAAGATTCGTAAGAACAACCTGCAACTGGATCTGTAACCGTTGAAAAAAAAAAAACACCTATCCGTGAACATCACCAAGGTGTCGTTGTGCGATTTCTCTTAAATGACGATAGATAAATGGCTGGTTCTTTTTTATTGACACCGGAGGCTCCTTGACTTTGACGTGAAGTGGAAAAATAATTTCTCTATTTTCATTTTGGACCTTTAATCCCAGATAAATGGCCATAACTCAAAAACCGTTGAGGCCTAGACGCCATCTTGTTCGGGGCCAACTGCCCATTATGCCGCCCCTACGCTCACCGAGTTTCGGCTTCTAAATATTTTCAGTTTTCGAGATAAGGCCCCGTCGTGAATCGTGATGTTTTGTAGCAATAGCCATATGATTGCTTATGCCCTCTTGTGGGAATTTCCGGGACATGGGAAAAATGACATAAATCTTATTATTTTTGTAAAACGGAAACCGAATGTCCGACAACGTTCATTTGATGACTTCCTGGTAGGTCCGGCCCTGCCGCTCGGCCCGACGCCGTCCGCGAATTTTACAAACGATTTCGGACGTCTAGTAAGGGACCGTACATTTGCAATATGGACTTTCTCACTAACCATACAGGTACTGCCGAATTCTTCCCTTAAGGTATGTAGCCTCCATATTGACTCTGTACCAGTACTCCCTGTGTATAGCCTCCACATTGACTCTGTACCGGTACCCCCTGTATATATTGTTATTGTTACTACTTTTCTTCAATTACTTGTTACTTTAATCTCTTATTCTCATCTGTATTTTTTGAAACTGCAATGTCGGTTAAGGGGCTCGTAAGTAAACATTTCACTGTCGGTTAAGGGGCTCGTAAGTAAACATTTCACTGTCGGTTAAGGGGCTCGTGAGTAAACATTTCACTGTCGGTTAAGGGGCTCGTAAGTAAACATTTCACTGTCGGTTAAGGGGCTCGTAAGTAAACATTTCACTGTCGGTTAAGGGGCTCGTAAGTAAACATTTCACTGTCAGTTAAGGGGCTCGTAAGTAAACATTTCACTGTCGGTTAAGGGGCTCGTGAGTAAACATTTTACTGTCGGCTAAGGAGCTCGTAAGTAAACATTTCACTGTCGGTTAAGGGGCTCGTAAGTAAACATTTCACTGTCGGTTAAGGGGCTCGTAAGTAAACATTTCACTGTCGGCTAAGGGGCTCGTGAGTAAACATTTTACTGTCGGTTAAGGGGCTCGTAAGTAAACATTTCACTGTCGGTTAAGGGGCTCGTAAGTAAACATTTCACTGTCGGTTAAGGGGCTTGTAAGTAAACATTTCACTGTCGGCTAAGGGGCTCGTGAGTAAACATTTTACTGTCGGTTAAGGGGCTCGTAAGTAAACATTTTACTGTCGGTTAAGGGGCTTGTAAGTAAACATTTCACTGTCGGTTAAGGGGTTCGTAAGTAAACATTTCACTGTCGGTTAAGGGGCTCGTAAGTAAACATTTCACTGTCGGTTAAGGGGCTCGTAAGTAAACATTTCACTGTCGGTTAAGGGGCTCATAAGTAAACATTTCACTGTCGGTTAAGGGGCTCGTAAGTAAACATTTCACTGTCGGTTAAGGGGCTCGTAAGTAAACATTTTACTGTCGGTTAAGGGGTTCGTAAGTAAACATTTTACTGTCGGTTAAGGGGCTCGTAAGTAAACATTTTACTGTCGGTTAAGGGGCTCGTAAGTAAACATTTTACTGTCGGTTAAGGGGCTCGTAAGTAAACATTTTACTGTCGGTTAAGGGGATCGTAAGTAAACATTTCACTGTCGGTTAAGGGGCTCGTAAGTAAACATTTTACTGTCGGTTAAGGGGCTCGCACGTAAACATTTTACTGTCGGTTAAGGGGCTCGTAAGTAAACATTTCACTGTCGGTTAAGGGGCTCGTAAGTAAACATTTTACTGTCGGTTAAGGGGCTCGTAAGTAAACATTTTACTGTCGGCTAAGGGGCTCGTAAGTAAACATTTCACTGTCGGTTAAGGGGCTCGTGAGTAAACATTTTACTGTCGGCTAAGGAGCTCGTAAGTAAACATTTCACTGTCGGTTAAGGGGCTCGTAAGTAAACATTTCACTGTCGGTTAAGGGGCTCGTAAGTAAACATTTCACTGTCGGCTAAGGGGCTCGTGAGTAAACATTTTACTGTCGGTTAAGGGGCTCGTAAGTAAACATTTCACTGTCGGTTAAGGGGCTCGTAAGTAAACATTTCACTGTCGGTTAAGGGGCTTGTAAGTAAACATTTCACTGTCGGCTAAGGGGCTCGTGAGTAAACATTTTACTGTCGGTTAAGGGGCTCGTAAGTAAACATTTTACTGTCGGTTAAGGGGCTTGTAAGTAAACATTTCACTGTCGGTTAAGGGGTTCGTAAGTAAACATTTCACTGTCGGTTAAGGGGCTCGTAAGTAAACATTTCACTGTCGGTTAAGGGGCTCGTAAGTAAACATTTCACTGTCGGTTAAGGGGCTCGTAAGTAAACATTTCACTGTCGGTTAAGGGGCTCGTAAGTAAACATTTCACTGTCGGTTAAGGGGCTCGTAAGTAAACATTTTACTGTCGGTTAAGGGGTTCGTAAGTAAACATTTTACTGTCGGTTAAGGGGCTCGTAAGTAAACATTTTACTGTCGGTTAAGGGGCTCGTAAGTAAACATTTTACTGTCGGTTAAGGGGCTCGTAAGTAAACATTTTACTGTCGGTTAAGGGGATCGTAAGTAAACATTTCACTGTCGGTTAAGGGGCTCGTAAGTAAACATTTTACTGTCGGTTAAGGGGCTCGCAAGTAAACATTTCACTGTCGGTTAAGGGGCTCGTAAGTAAACATTTCACTGTCGGTTAAGGGGCTCGTAAGTAAACATTTCACTGTCGGTTAAGGGGCTCGTAAGTAAACATTTTACTGTCGGCTAAGGGGCTCGTAAGTAAACATTTCACTGTCGGTTAAGGGGCTCGTAAGTAAACATTTTACTGGGAGGTGAAATTGTATTGAACCTGTTGTGTTCGGCGGATGTGACTAATAACATTTGATTTGATGACCAATGGGGGAATAGATTAGTGATTCTAATATAACAAGACCTCAATAATCTCCTGAAAGGTACTAAATTACATCTAAATATCCTCTGAATTCTCCCGTCGCCAAAACACCACTATAAAACCTAATACTGTATAAGCCCTTCAATAACTAGCGAAAGTTACCTGAATAAAATATCATATTTTTCTAATCCTCTACGATAAAACAGAGCAACATTAAATCTGCATGTTGTACTGCACAGAGCGGCAGTCTGCCAAGCTGAAATAAAACAGGTGATTTAGCCCCAGAGATGTTTCTCTGATATTACAACCGCCATCGTGCTAATTGCTAATCAGAAGCACATTTTTTGAGATAATGGTTTTCATTTTGGCGCCACTCAGAAGACTGTTGCGTTTGTGTGTGTGTGTGTGTGTGTGTGCGTGTGTGTGTGTGTGTGTGTGTGTGTGTGTGTGTGTGTGTGTGTGTGTGTGTGTGTGTGTGTGTGTGTGTGTGTGTGTGTGTGTGTGTGTGTGTGTGTGTGTGTGTGTGTGTGTGTGTGTGTGTGTGTGTGTGAGAGAGTCTCGTAGGTGGATTGTATTGAATGTTTGCTAATTAAACCGTTTCCCAAATATCGTCCCTCAAACACAATAAATATTTTTCTCTCTATATTTTTCTACTGTTTCTAATTTGTAGCCAGGATTTTATAGAGCCCTCAGAGGGAGAATATAGTTGTTGTTTTTTTATAGCGGTTACACTATAAGGAGTGATGGGAGGTAGAAGCCATTACTTTCACCGAAGACTCTCGGCTAGATCGTTACTGCAGAACCTAAATGAGAATTGTTCTCAATTAAATAACCTGGGTCGATTAAATCTAAATGAGATAGAAATAAATATCTAGCCCGGGCGGAGAACAAATGGTCTCAAAAGATTCCTGCAATAACAACAGAGGATCCTGGTAGGAATGGATACCGAGAATTCTCTCTCAGCAGTCGGTCACTCTCTCTCTCTCTCTCGTCTCTCGTCTCTCTCTCTCTCTCTCTCTCTCTCTCTCTCTCTCTCTCTCTCTCTCTCTCTCTCTCTCTCTCTCTCTCTCTCTCTCTCTCTCTCTCTCTCTCTCTCTCTCTCTCTCTCTCTCTCTCTCTCTCTCTCTCAATTCAATTCAATTCAATGGCTTTATTGGCATGGGAAACATGTGTTAACATTGCCAAAGCAAGTGAGGTAGACAACATACAAAGTGAATATATAAAGTGAAAAACTCTCTCTCTGTGTGTGTGTGTGTTTCTCTACCTGATTCTGTGTTTGTTGATGTCGTCCACAGTGAAAGAGGAGTACTCTGTCATGTCCTGGTGGTCTGAGTCTGACCCTGTCCTGGTCAGGATGCCGTACATAGGAACTGACACCAGCTGAATACGTACCTTCTCATCTGGAGAGGTGTCGCTCTGCAAAAAAATATGTGCATTTACAGTGAACACTGAGGATGTACCCTTATCAGACAGTATCCATCAGGCTATTGTGGCTGTTTGGTAATAATGTAGGACGACCAACAAAACCCATGAAGAACATCACATAACATTTCCACATAGTATCCTCTATGTAGTGTTCAATTCAGGCCGACATTACAGGAGACTTTTTAAAAACGGTTTTACATTACTTGGGGCTTGACATGAATGAATGATGTTTTACTTGGTCTGTAACACAATGGAGACTAAATATGCATTATATTGTGTTGTATGACGCAAGAAACCACTTTACCTAATACAACAAAGTATTATAACCAAACAGAGAAGTATACAATGTTGGCTACCCCTCTGCCTATTACCTTATTTACAAATTCAAGACTGTCGCAAAATACAACACTGCCCTTTTAAATAAAACAAGCTTTTTGGGGCTTTGAAAAAGGCAGCTTGAAATGCAGCCTGAGTCTTGTGCTCTTGTTGGAAGCAGTCACTCACCATTACTGACCAACACTTACCTATAACTGGGAAGATAACTCACTGACCATATAGCCCAGGTGAGTGTACTAACCATATAGCCCAGGTGAGTGTACTGACCATATAGACCAGGTGAGTGTACTGACCATATAGACCAGGTGAGTGTACTAACCATATAGCCCAGGTGAGTGTACTGACCATATAACCCAGGTGAGTGTACTGACCATATAACCATATAGCCCAGGTGAGTGTACTGACCATATAGCCCAGGTGAGTGTACTGACCATATAGCCCAGGTGAGTGTACTGACCATATAGACCAGGTGAGTGTACTGACCATATAGCCCAGGTGAGTGTACTAACCATATAGCCCAGGTGAGTGTACTGACCATATAGCCCAGGTGAGTGTACTGACCATATAGCCCAGGTGAGTGTACTGACCATATAACCATATAGCCCAGGTGAGTGTACTGACCATATAGCCCAGGTGAGTGTACTGACCATATAGACCAGGTGAGTGTACTGACCATATAGCCCAGGTGAGTGTACTGACCATATAACCATATAGCCCAGGTGAATGTACTGACCATATAGACCAGGTGAGTGTACTAACCATATAGCCCAGGTGAGTGTACTAACCATATAGCCCAGGTGAGTGTACTGACCATATAGACCAGGTGAGTGTACTGACCATATAGCCCAGGTGAGTGTACTGACCATATAGCCCAGGTGAGTGTACTGACCATATAGACCAGGTGAGTGTACTGACCATATAGCCCAGGTGAGTGTACTAACCATATAGACCAGGTGAGTGTACTGACCATATAGACCAGGTGAGTGTACTGACCATATAGCCCAGGTGAGTGTACTGACCATATAGCCCAGGTGAGTGTACTGACCATATAGCCCAGGTGAGTGTACTGACCATATAGACCAGGTGAGTGTACTGACCATATAGCCCAGGTGAGTGTACTAACCATATAGACCAGGTGAGTGTACTGACCATATAGACCAGGTGAGTGTACTGACCATATAGCCCAGGTGAGTGTACTGACCATATAGCCCAGGTGAGTGTACTGACCATATAGACCAGGTGAGTGTACTGACCATATAGCCCAGGTGAGTGTACTAACCATATAGACCAGGTGAGTGTACTGACCATATAGACCAGGTGAGTGTACTGACCATATAGCCCAGGTGAGTGTACTGACCATATAGCCCAGGTGAGTGTACTAACCATATAGCCCAGGTGAGTGTACTGACCATATAGACCAGGTGAGTGTACTGACCATATAGCCCAGGTGAGTGTACTGACCATATAGCCCAGGTGAGTGTACTGACCATATAGACCAGGTGAGTGTACTGACCATATAGCCCAGGTGAGTGTACTAACCATATAGACCAGGTGAGTGTACTGACCATATAGACCAGGTGAGTGTACTGACCATATAGCCCAGGTGAGTGTACTAACCATATAGCCCAGGTGAGTGTGTACTAACCATATAGCCCAGGTGAGTGTACTAACCATATAACCCAGGTGAGTGTACTGACCATATAGCCCAGGTGAGTGTACTAACCATATAACCCAGGTGAGTGTACTGACCATATAGACCAGGTGAGTGTACTGACCATATAGCCCAGGTGAGTGTACTGACCATATAGCCCAGGTGAGTGTACTAACCATATAGCCCAGGTGAGTGTACTAACCATATAACCCAGGTGAGTGTACTAACCATATAGCCCAGGTGAGTGTACTAACCATATAACCCAGGTGAGTGTACTGACCATATAGCCCAGGTGAGTGTACTGACCATATAGCCCAGGTGAGTGTACTGACCATATAGCCCAGGTGAGTGTACTAACCATATAGCCCAGGTGAGTGTACTAACCATATAGCCCAGGTGAGTGTACTAACCATATAGCCCAGGTGAGTGTACTGACCATATAGCCCAGGTGAGTGTACTGACCATATAGACCAGGTGAGTGTACTGACCATATAGCCCAGGTGAGTGTACTGACCATATAGCCCAGGTGAGTGTACTAACCATATAGCCCAGGTGAGTGTACTAACCATATAGCCCAGGTGAGTGTACTAACCATATAGCCCAGGTGAGTGTACTAACCATATAGCCCAGGTGAGTGTACTGACCATATAGCCCAGGTGAGTGTACTGACCATATAGCCCAGGTGAGTGTACTGACCATATAGACCAGGTGAGTGTACTAACCATATAACCCAGGTGAGTGTACTGACCATATAGACCAGGTGAGTGTACTGACCATATAGCCCAGGTGAGTGTACTAACCATATAGCCCAGGTGAGTGTACTAACCATATAACCCAGGTGAGTGTACTAACCATATAGACCAGGTGAGTGTACTGACCATATAGACCAGGTGAGTGTACTGACCATATAGACCAGGTGAGTGTACTGACCATATAGCCCAGGTGAGTGTACTGACCATATAGACCAGGTGAGTGTACTGACCATATAGACCAGGTGAGTGTACTAACCATATAACCCAGGTGAGTGTACTAACCATATAGCCCAGGTGAGTGTACTGACCATATAGACCAGGTGAGTGTACTAACCATATAGACCAGGTGAGTGTACTAACCATATAACCCAGGTGAGTGTACTAACCATATAGACCAGGTGAGTGTACTGACCATATAGACCAGGTGAATGTACTGACCATATAGACCAGGTGAGTGTACTGACCATATAGCCCAGGTGAGTGTACTAACCATATAGACCAGGTGAGTGTACTGACCATATAACCCAGGTGAGTGTACTAACCATATAGACCAGGTGAGTGTACTGACCATATAGACCAGGTGAGTGTACTGACCATATAGACCAGGTGAGTGTACTGACCATATAGCCCAGGTGAGTGTACTAACCATATAGCCCAGGTGAGTGTACTGACCATATAACCCAGGTGAGTGTACTAACCATATAACCCAGGTGAGTGTACTAACCATATAACCCAGGTGAGTGTACTAACCATATAGACCAGGTGAGTGTACTGACCATATAGACCAGGTGAGTGTACTGACCATATAGACCAGGTGAGTGTACTGACCATATAGCCCAGGTGAGTGTACTGACCATATAGACCAGGTGAGTGTACTGACCATATAGACCAGGTGAGTGTACTGACCATATAGACCAGGTGAGTGTACTGACCATATAGACCAGGTGAGTGTACTGACCATATAGACCAGGTGAGTGTACTGACCATATAGACCAGGTGAGTGTACTAACCATATAGACCAGGTGAGTGTACTAACCATATAACCCAGGTGAGTGTACTAACCATATAGACCAGGTGAGTGTACTGACCATATAGACCAGGTGAGTGTACTGACCATATAGACCAGGTGAGTGTACTGACCATATAGCCCAGGTGAGTGTACTGACCATATAGACCAGGTGAGTGTACTGACCATATAGACCAGGTGAGTGTACTAACCATATAGACCAGGTGAGTGTACTGACCATATAGACCAGGTGAGTGTACTGACCATATAGACCAGGTGAGTGTACTGACCATATAGACCAGGTGAGTGTACTGACCATATAGACCAGGTGAGTGTACTAACCATATAACCATATAGCCCAGGTGAGTGTACTAACCATATAGCCCAGGTGAGTGTACTAACCATATAACCCAGGTGAGTGTACTAACCATATAACCCAGGTGAGTGTACTAACCATATAACCCAGGTGAGTGTACTAACCATATAGCCCAGGTGAGTGTACTAACCATATAGCCCAGGTGAGTGTACTGACCATATAGCCCAGGTGAGTGTACTGACCATATAGACCAGGTGAGTGTACTGACCATATAGACCAGGTGAGTGTACTGACCATATAGACCAGGTGAGTGTACTGACCATATAGCCCAGGTGAGTGTACTGACCATATAGACCAGGTGAGTGTACTGACCATATAGCCCAGGTGAGTGTACTGACCATATAGACCAGGTGAGTGTACTGACCATATAGACCAGGTGAGTGTACTGACCATATAGACCAGGTGAGTGTACTGACCATATAGACCAGGTGAGTGTACTAACCATATAGCCCAGGTGAGTGTACTAACCATATAGACCAGGTGAGTGTACTGACCATATAGACCAGGTGAGTGTACTAACCATATAACCATATAGCCCAGGTGAGTGTACTGACCATATAGACCAGGTGAGTGTACTAACCATATAACCATATAGCCCAGGTGAGTGTACTGACCATATAGACCAGGTGAGTGTACTGACCATATAACCCAGGTGAGTGTACTAACCATATAGACCAGGTGAGTGTACTAACCATATAGCCCAGGTGAGTGTACTAACCATATAGACCAGGTGAGTGTACTGACCATATAGACCAGGTGAGTGTACTAACCATATAACCATATAGCCCAGGTGAGTGTACTGACCATATAGACCAGGTGAGTGTACTAACCATATAACCATAGCCCAGGTGAGTGTACTGACCATATAGACCAGGTGAGTGTACTAACCATATAACCATATAGACCAGGTGAGTGTACTGACCATATAGACCAGGTGAGTGTACTGACCATATAGACCAGGTGAGTGTACTGACCATATAGACCAGGTGAGTGTACTAACCATATAACCATATAGCCCAGGTGAGTGTACTGACCATATAACTCAGGTGAGTGTACTGACCATATAGCCCAGGTGAGTGTACTGACCATATAGCCCAGGTGAGTGTGTACTAACCATATAACTCAGGTGAGTGTACTGACCATATAGCCCAGGTGAGTGTACTGACCATATAGCCCAGGTGAGTGTACTGACCATATAGACCAGGTGAGTGTACTAACCATATAGACCAGGTGAATGTACTGACCATATAGACCAGGTGAGTGTACTGACCATATAGACCAGGTGAGTGTACTGACCATATAGCCCAGGTGAGTGTACTGACCATATAGACCAGGTGAGTGTACTAACCATATAGACCAGGTGAATGTACTGACCATATAGACCAGGTGAGTGTACTGACCATATAGACCAGGTGAGTGTACTGACCATATAGCCCAGGTGAGTGTACTGACCATATAACTCAGGTGAGTGTACTAACCATATAACTCAGGTGAGTGTACTGACCATATAGACCAGGTGAGTGTACTGACCATATAGACCAGGTGAGTGTGTACTAACCATATAACTCAGGTGAGTGTACTAACCATATAACTCAGGTGAATGTGTACTGACCATATAGACCAGGTGAGTGTACTGACCATATAGACCAGGTGAGTGTACTGACCATATAGCCCAGGTGAGTGTACTGACCATATAACAGGTGAGTGTACTGACCATATAACTCAGGTGAGTGTACTAACCATATAACTCAGGTGAGTGTACTAACCATATAGCCCAGGTGAGTGTACTAACCATATAGCCCAGGTGAGTGTGTACTAACCATATAACTCAGGTGAGTGTACTAACCATATAACTCAGGTGAGTGTACTGACCATATAGACCAGGTGAGTGTACTAACCATATAACCCAGGTGAGTGTACTGACCATATAACTCAGGTGAGTGTACTAACCATATAACTCAGGTGAGTGTACTAACCATATAGCCCAGGTGAGTGTACTGACCATATAACCCAGGTGAGTGTACTGACCATATAACTCAGGTGAGTGTACTAACCATATAACTCAGGTGAGTGTACTAACCATATAGCCCAGGTGAGTGTACTAACCATATAGCCCAGGTGAGTGTGTACTAACCATATAACTCAGGTGAGTGTACTAACCATATAGACCAGGTGAGTGTACTGACCATATAACCCAGGTGAGTGTACTGACCATATAACTAGTGTACTAACCATATAACTCAGGTGAGTGTACTAACCATATAGCCCAGGTGAGTGTACTAACCATATAGCCCAGGTGAGTGTGTACTAACCATATAACTCAGGTGAGTGTACTAACCATATAACTCAGGTGAGTGTACTGACCATATAGACCAGGTGAGTGTACTAACCATATAGCCCAGGTGAGTGTACTAACCATATAACCTCAGGTGAGTGTACTAACCATATAGCCCAGGTGAGTGTACTAACCATATAACCCAGGTGAGTGTGTACTAACCATATAACCCAGGTGAGTGTACTAACCATATAACCCAGGTGAGTGTACTGACCATATAGACCAGGTGAGTGTACTAACCATATAGCCCAGGTGAGTGTACTAACCATATAGCCCAGGTGAGTGTACTGACCATATAGACCAGGTGAGTGTACTGACCATATAGACCAGGTGAGTGTACTAACCATATAGCCCAGGTGAGTGTACTGACCATATAGACCAGGTGAGTGTACTAACCATATAGCCCAGGTGAGTGTACTGACCATATAGACCAGGTGAGTGTACTAACCATATAACCATATAGACCAGGTGAGTGTACTGACCATATAGACCAGGTGAGTGTACTGACCATATAGACCAGGTGAGTGTACTGACCATATAGACCAGGTGAGTGTACTGACCATATAACCATATAGCCCAGGTGAGTGTACTGACCATATAGCCCAGGTGAGTGTACTAACCATATAACCATATAGCCCAGGTGAGTGTACTGACCATATAGCCCAGGTGAGTGTACTAACCATATAACCATATAGCCCAGGTGAGTGTACTGACCATATAGCCCAGGTGAGTGTACTAACCATATAACCATATAGCCCAGGTGAGTGTACTGACCATATAGCCCAGGTGAGTGTACTAACCATATAACCATATAGCCCAGGTGAGTGTACTGACCATATAGCCCAGGTGAGTGTACTAACCATATAACCATATAGCCCAGGTGAATGTACTGACCATATAGACCAGGTGAGTGTACTAACCATATAGCCCAGGTGAGTGTACTGACCATATAGACCAGGTGAGTGTACTGACCATATAGACCAGGTGAGTGTACTAACCATATAGCCCAGGTGAGTGTACTGACCATATAACCAGGTGAGTGTACTGACCATATAACCATATAGCCCAGGTGAGTGTACTGACCATATAGCCCAGGTGAGTGTACTGACCATATAACCCAGGTGAGTGTACTAACCATATAACCATATAGCCCAGGTGAGTGTACTGACCATATAGCCCAGGTGAGTGTACTGACCATATAGCCCAGGTGAGTGTACTGACCATATAGACCAGGTGAGTGTACTGACCATATAGACCAGGTGAGTGTACTGACCATATAACCCAGGTGAGTGTACTGACCATATAGACCAGGTGAGTGTACTGACCATATAGCCCAGGTGAGTGTACTGACCATATAGACCAGGTGAGTGTACTGACCATATAGACCAGGTGAGTGTACTGACCATATAGCCCAGGTGAGTGTACTAACCATATAGCCCAGGTGAGTGTACTAACCATATAGACCAGGTGAGTGTACTGACCATATAGACCAGGTGAGTGTACTGACCATATAGACCAGGTGAGTGTACTGACCATATAGACCAGGTGAGTGTACTGACCATATAGCCCAGGTGAGTGTACTGACCATATAGCCCAGGTGAGTGTACTAACCATATAGCCCAGGTGAGTGTACTAACCATATAGCCCAGGTGAGTGTACTAACCATATAACCATATAGCCCAGGTGAGTGTACTGACCATATAGCCCAGGTGAGTGTACTAACCATATAACCCAGGTGAATGTACTGACCATATAACCCAGGTGAGTGTACTAACCATATAGCCCAGGTGAGTGTACTGACCATATAACCCAGGTGAGTGTACTAACCATATAACCATATAGCCCAGGTGAGTGTACTGACCATATAGCCCAGGTGAGTGTACTAACCATATAACCATATAGCCCAGGTGAATGTACTGACCATATAGACCAGGTGAGTGTACTAACCATATAGCCCAGGTGAGTGTACTGACCATATAGACCAGGTGAGTGTACTGACCATATAGACCAGGTGAGTGTACTAACCATATAGCCCAGGTGAGTGTACTGACCATATAGACCAGGTGAGTGTACTGACCATATAGACCAGGTGAGTGTACTGACCATATAGACCAGGTGAGTGTACTGACCATATAGCCCAGGTGAGTGTACTGACCATATAGCCCAGGTGAGTGTACTAACCATATAACCATATAGCCCAGGTGAGTGTACTGACCATATAGCCCAGGTGAGTGTACTAACCATATAACCATATAGCCCAGGTGAGTGTACTGACCATATAACCCAGGTGAGTGTACTGACCATATAGCCCAGGTGAGTGTACTGACCATATAACCCAGGTGAGTGCACTAACCATATAACCATATAGCCCAGGTGAGTGTACTGACCATATAGCCCAGGTGAGTGTACTAACCATATAACCATATAGCCCAGGTGAGTGTACTGACCATATAGACCAGGTGAGTGTACTGACCATATAGACCAGGTGAGTGTACTGACCATATAACCCAGGTGAGTGTACTGACCATATAGACCAGGTGAGTGTACTGACCATATAGCCCAGGTGAGTGTACTGACCATATAGACCAGGTGAGTGTACTGACCATATAGACCAGGTGAGTGTACTGACCATATAGCCCAGGTGAGTGTACTGACCATATAGACCAGGTGAGTGTACTGACCATATAGACCAGGTGAGTGTACTGACCATATAGCCCAGGTGAGTGTACTGACCATATAGCCCAGGTGAGTGTACTAACCATATAACCATATAGCCCAGGTGAGTGTACTGACCATATAGCCCAGGTGAGTGTACTGACCATATAACCATATAGCCCAGGTGAGTGTACTGACCATATAGCCCAGGTGAGTGTACTAACCATATAACCATATAGCCCAGGTGAGTGTACTGACCATATAGCCCAGGTGAGTGTACTAACCATATAACCATATAGCCCAGGTGAATGTACTGACCATATAGACCAGGTGAGTGTACTAACCATATAACCATATAGCCCAGGTGAGTGTACTAACCATATAACCATATAGCCCAGGTGAGTGTACTGACCATATAGCCCAGGTGAGTGTACTAACCATATAACCATATAGCCCAGGTGAGTGTACTGACCATATAGCCCAGGTGAGTGTACTAACCATATAACCATATAGCCCAGGTGAGTGTACTGACCATATAGACCAGGTGAGTGTACTGACCATATAGACCAGGTGAGTGTACTAACCATATAGCCCAGGTGAGTGTACTGACCATATAGACCAGGTGAGTGTACTGACCATATAGACCAGGTGAGTGTACTGACCATATAGACCAGGTGAGTGTACTGACCATATAGCCCAGGTGAGTGTACTGACCATATAGCCCAGGTGAGTGTACTAACCATATAACCATATAGCCCAGGTGAGTGTACTGACCATATAGCCCAGGTGAGTGTACTAACCATATAACCATATAGCCCAGGTGAGTGTACTGACCATATAACCCAGGTGAGTGTACTGACCATATAGACCAGGTGAGTGTACTGACCATATAGCCCAGGTGAGTGTACTAACCATATAACCATATAGCCCAGGTGAGTGTACTGACCATATAGCCCAGGTGAGTGTACTAACCATATAACCATATAGCCCAGGTGAGTGTACTGACCATATAACCCAGGTGAGTGTACTGACCATATAGACCAGGTGAGTGTACTAACCATATAGCCCAGGTGAGTGTACTGACCATATAACCCAGGTGAGTGTACTGACCATATAGCCCAGGTGAGTGTACTGACCATATAGCCCAGGTGAGTGTACTGACCATATAGCCCAGGTGAGTGTACTAACCATATAGCCCAGGTGAGTGTACTGACCATATAGACCAGGTGAGTGTACTGACCATATAGACCAGGTGAGTGTACTGACCATATAGACCAGGTGAGTGTACTGACCATATAACCATATAGACCAGGTGAGTGTACTGACCATATAGCCCAGGTGAATGTACTAACCATATAGCCCAGGTGAGTGTACTGACCATATAGCCCAGGTGAGTGTGTACTAACCATATAACCCAGGTGAATGTACTAACCATATAGCCCAGGTGAGTGTACTGACCATATAGCCCAGGTGAGTGTACTAACCATATAGCCCAGGTGAGTGTACTGACCATATAACCATATAGCCCAGGTGAATGTACTAACCATATAGCCCAGGTGAGTGTACTAACCATATAGCCCAGGTGAGTGTGTACTAACCATATAACCCAGGTGAGTGTACTAACCATATAGCCCAGGTGAGTGTACTAACCATATAGCCCAGGTGAGTGTGTACTAACCATATAACCCAGGTGAGTGTACTGACCATATAACCATATAGCCCAGGTGAATGTACTAACCATATAGCCCAGGTGAGTGTACTAACCATATAGACCAGGTGAGTGTACTAACCATATAACCATATAACCCAGGTGAGTGTACTAACCATATAGCCCAGGTGAGTGTACTAACCATATAACCCAGGTGAATGTACTAACCATATAACCCAGGTGAGTGTACTAACCATATAGCCCAGGTGAGTGTACTAACCATATAACCCAGGTGAATGTACTAACCATATAGCCCAGGTGAGTGTACTGACCATATAACCCAGGTGAGTGTACTGACCATATAACCCAGGTGAATGTACTGACCATATAGACCAGGTGAGTGTGTACTGACCATATAACCCAGGTGAGTGTGTACTAACCATATAACCCAGGTGAGTGTACTGACCATATAGCCCAGGTGAGTGTACTAACCATATAACCCAGGTGAGTGTACTGACCATATAACCCAGGTGAGTGTACTAACCATATAACCCAGGTGAGTGTACTGACCATATAGCCCAGGTGAGTGTGTACTAACCATATAACCCAGGTGAGTGTACTGACCATATAGCCCAGGTGAGTGTACTAACCATATAACCCAGGTGAGTGTACTGACCATATAGCCCAGGTGAGTGTACTAACCATATAGCCCAGGTGAGTGTGTACTAACCATATAACCCAGGTGAGTGTACTGACCATATAGCCCAGGTGAGTGTACTAACCATATAACCCAGGTGAGTGTACTAACCATATAGCCCAGGTGAGTGTACTAACCATATAGCCCAGGTGAGTGTGTACTAACCATATAGCCCAGGTGAGTGTACTAACCATATAGCCCAGGTGAGTGTACTAACCATATAGCCCAGGTGAGTGTACTAACCATATAGCCCAGGTGAGTGTGTACTAACCATATAGCCCAGGTGAGTGTGTACTAACCATATAACCCAGGTGAGTGTACTGACCATATAGCCCAGGTGAGTGTACTAACCATATAGCCCAGGTGAGTGTACTAACCATATAGACCAGGTGAGTGTACTAACCATATAGACCAGGTGAGTGTACTAACCATATAACCCAGGTGAGTGTACTGACCATATAGCCCAGGTGAGTGTACTGACCATATAGCCCAGGTGAGTGTACTAACCATATAGCCCAGGTGAGTGTACTAACCATATAGCCCAGGTGAGTGTACTAACCATATAGCCCAGGTGAGTGTACTAACCATATAACCCAGGTGAGTGTACTAACCATATAACCCAGGTGAGTGTACTAACCATATAACCCAGGTGAGTGTACTAACCATATAACCCAGGTGAGTGTACTAACCATATAACCCAGGTGAGTGTACTAACCATATAGCCCAGGTGAGTGTACTAACCATATAACCCAGGTGAGTGTACTGACCATATAGCCCAGGTGAGTGTACTAACTGTATAACCCAGGTGAGTGTACTAACCATATAACCCAGGTGAGTGCACTAACTGTATAACCCAGGTGAGTGTACTAACCATATAACCCAGGTGAGTGTACTAACCATATAACCCAGGTGAGTGTACTAACCATATAGCCCAGGTGAGTGTACTGACCATATAGCCCAGGTGAGTGTACTGACCATATAGCCCAGGTGAGTGTACTGACCATGTAGCCCAGGTGAGTGTACTGACCATATAGCCCAGGTGAGTGTACTGACCGTATAACCCAGGTGAGTGCGTCTGATGACACTACTACTGTTCTCAGGAACCTCCATGGACAGCAGGGCCTCTGGGTCTCTCCTGGGCCCGTCGCCCCCGACGCCCAACACAACCACCTGCACCACCGCCGTCGTCATGGAGAAGCCGTCTGTAACAGCGAAGGTGATGGCGTCCTCGTCAGTGGAGAGTCCGGAATGTTCATACTGCAGAACGTTGTGGGTCACATCACTGAAGGAAAACATGTCACCTGGAGGGGATAATTGACTAGTGTAATCATTGTGTTAAATCTCAACATACCTGGAACAAAACAAAGAGGAGAGTTTCATTAATATACATCTTGACACCATCTTCCCTTGGTTGGTGAATACTGTGGTTGATGAATACCTTGGTTGATGAATACCTTGGTTGATGAAAACCTTGGTTGATGAATACCTTGGTTGATGAATACCTTGGTTGATGAATACCTTGGTTGATGAAAACCTTGGTTGATGAATACCTTGGTTGATGAATACCTTGGTTGATGAATACCTTGGTTGATGAATACCTTGGTTGATGAAAACCTTGGTTGATGAATACCTTGGTTGATGAATACCTTGGTTGATGAATACCTTGGTTGATGAATACCTTGGTTGATGAATACCTTGGTTGATGAATACCTTGGTTGATGAATACCTTGGTTGATGAATACCTTGGTTGATGAATACCTTGGTTGATGAAAATTGATGAATACCTTGGTTGAATACCTTGGTTGATGAATACCTTGGTTGAATGAATTGGTTGATGAAAACCTTGGTTGATGAATACCTTGGTTGATGAATACCTTGGTTGGTGAATACCTTGGTTGATTAATACCTTGGTTGATGAATACCTTGGTTGATGAATACCTTGGTTTGTGAAAACCTTGGTTGATGAATACCTTGGTTGATGAATACCTTGGTTGGTGAATACCTTGGTTGATGAATACCTTGGTTGGTGAATACCTTGGTTGATGAATACCTTGGTTGGTGAATACCTTGGTTTGTGAATACCTTGGTTCTATTTTTCTGGTTTCAGTCCCCTAAATAAAGCATGCAGTGTGTGTCTGGGGATGTGAGAGAATTCAGACAATGTGCAAAAATCGTAAAGAAATTTGGCGACTTCCATTTTCATGGCTACTACTTTAATCTCTACATATGTAATTCCCTTTATACTGCAATGTAATCTTAATTCCCCTTTAAC
>NC_068434.1:7381719-7401719 GCF_023373465.1 Oncorhynchus keta
AGGAGGAGGAGAGGAGGAGAGGAGCGGGGCGGAGGAGGAGGAGGAGAGGAGGAGAGAGGAGGATGAGAACGAGGAGAGGAGCAGGAGGAAGAGAGGAGGAGAGGAACAGGAAGAGGAGAAGGGGGAGAGGAAGAGAAGGAGGAGGAAGAGAGGAGGAGAGGAACAGGAGGAGGAGAAGAGGAGGAGAGGAGGAAGAGGAAGAGAAGGAGGAGGAGGAGAGGAGGAAGAGAGGGAGGCGAGGAGGAGCAGGAGCAGGAGGAAAGGAGCAGGAGGAGGAGGAGGAGAGGAGGAAAAGGGGGAGAGGAACAGGAGAAGGAGAGGAGAAGGAGGAGAGGAGGAGGAGAGGAGGAAGAGAGGAGGAATAGAGGAGCAGGAGGAGAAGGAGGAGAGGAGGAGAAGGGGAGAGGAACAGGAGGAGGAGAGGAGAAGGAGGAGAGGAGCAGGAGGTAGAGAAAGGAGGAGAGGAGGAGGAGGAGGAGGAGGGAGGAGCAAGAGAAGAGGAGCAGGAGGAGAAGGATGAGGACGAATGGAGGAAGATGAGGACGAGCGGAGGTAGGTGGAGAGGAAGTGTATGATTGCCCTCCTCTCTAAGCCACAGCCACAGAGGTAATATAATATATACCTGTGAAATAGATATTCAGCGATTTTGGGAGACCAATACACGGCTATGTAATACTGTTAAACTTCCGTCCATCTTCTTGTGTACCACAAACACGTAGAGGTCAATCTAAGTTACTAAAGTAAGTCACCGTTACCAGGTAAAACAGAGCATGAATGGAGATAAAGGTAAAGTAAATAACTGGGTAAGTTCCACGAAGTGGTGCCTATTAGAACATGCAAACTTTAAAGAAATGTTCTTTAAAGTCCAACATTGTCTTATCGTTTAAGTATCCCTTGTACAAATAAACTCACATATAATATCAAACTGATTAAGTTAATTGGGCCTTGAACAGGGTTGACGATAACAGAGTTGACGATAACAGAGTTGACGATAACAGAGTTGACGATAACAGAGTTGACGATAACAGAGTTGACGATAACAGAGTTGACGATAACAGAGTTGACGATAACAGAGTTGACGATAACAGAGTTGACGATAACAGAGTTGACGATAACAGGGTTGACGATAACAGAGTTGACGATAACAGGGTTGACGATAACAGAGTTGACGATAACAGAGTTGACGATAACAGGGGTGGACGATAACAGAGTTGACGATAACAGGGTGGACGATAACAGGGTTGAGGTTTTAGGTGAAGATCGGCCATTACTCCTCATGAGCATGCAGGGGCCACATGGTGTTCATGAAATGAGGAATTACACATACAGTATGTTCCACACATAATAAACCATTAATCAAATTCAAGTTTCCTAACATGAAATGAGGGACAAAGGGGTTGACAAGGAGACTGACTTTTATACCAGGCTGTTCAGAAGACTCAAACGATGTCCTCTGACTTTTATACCAGGCTGTGCAGAAGACTCAAACGATGTCCTCTGACTTTTATACCAGGCTGTTCAGAAGACTCAAACGATGTCCTCTGACTTTTATACCAGGCTGTTCAGAAGACTCAAACGATGTCATCTGACTTTATACCAGGCTGTTCAGAAGACTCAAACGATGTCCTCTGACTTTTATACCAGGCTGTTCAGAAGACTCAAACGATGTCCTCTGACTTTTATACCAGGCTGTTCAGAAGACTCAAACGATGTCATCTGACTTTTAAACCAGGCTGTTCAGAAGACTCAAACGATGTCCTCTGACTTTTATACCAGGCTGTTCAGAAGACTCAAACGATGTCCTCTGACTTTTATACCAGGCTGTTCAGAAGACTCAAACGATGTCCTCTGACTTTTATACCAGGCTGTTCAGAAGACTCAAACGATGTCCTCTGACTTTTATACCAGGCTGTTCAGAAGACTCAAACGATGTCCTCTGACTTTTATACCAGGCTGTTCAGAAGACTCAAACGATGTCATCTGACTTTTATACCAGGCTGTTCAGAAGACTCAATCGATGTCCTCTGACTTTTATACCAGGCTGTTCAGAAGACTCAAACGATGTCCTCTGACTTTTATACCAGGCTGTTCAGAAGACTCAAACGATGTCCTCTGACTTTTATACCAGGCCGTTCAGAAGACTCAAACGATGTCCTCTGACTTTTATACCAGGCTGTTCAGAAGACTCAAACGATGTCCTCTGACTTTTATACCAGGCTGTTCAGAAGACTCAAACGATGTCCTCTGACTTTTATACCAGGCTGTTCAGAAGACTCAAACGATGTCCTCTGACTTTTATACCAGGCTGTTCAGAAGACTCAAACGATGTCCTCTGACTTTTATACCAGGCTGTTCAGAAGACTCAAACGATGTCCTCTGCAGTGAACCATTTCACTTTTAAAGGGGTAAATATTTTTTGGGGCATAACTGGGTTAAAATTGAGGGACATAAATAATGTAAATGCATCACTTAATGACATTTTATATAAATAATATTCTTCAGAAAGGACATTGTCAAAGCAGCAACAATAACTGGGCCTTTACAACGATGGTCAAACTTGGAGACATTTTGGGATTAAGTGGGTTAAAATCTTCCTAGAAGGGACATGTCAAAATGATGAATTTCGACAGTTTAGCAAGTCTTTATTCAGCCTACTGATTAGAGCGTTGGGCCAGTAACCAGAAGTCATCTAGGTCCCTGAAACGCAGGTAGCCTAGTGGTTAGACCGTTGGGCCAGTAACCAGAAGTCATCTAGGTCCCTGAAACGCAGGTAGCCTAGTGGTTAGACCGTTGGGCCAGTAACCATAAGTCATCTAGGTCCCTGAAACGCAGGTAGCCTAGTGGTTAGACCGTTGGGCCAGTAACCAGAAGTAGTAATCTAGTTCCCTGAAACGCAGGTAGCCTAGTGGTTAGAGAGTTGGGCCAGTAACCAGAAGTAGTAATCTAGTTCCCTGAAACGCAGGTAGCCTAGTGGTTAGAGAGTTGGGCCAGTAACCAGAAGTAGTAATCTAGTTCCCTGAAACGCAGGTAGCCTAGTGGTTAGAGAGTTGGGCCAGTAACCAGAAGTAATCTAGGTCCCTGAAACGCAGGTAGCCTAGTGGTTAGACCGTTGGGCCAGTAACCAGAAGTAATCTAGGTCCCTGAAACCATCTCATACAGTTGTTTTCCATCAGAGACAGTTACAGAGCAGTTCTACCTACAATCCAACCTCCCTATAGCCTTCTGAGGCTGTGACCTCATTCCAGTGAGCTGTGTGAATATTGTGAGCTTTGTGAAATCTAAACAGAAAAATGAACAAGGGATCGCCATGGTTACCCAGTTGCACTTTACAGCCCGTTAACAACAGCGTCACTGAGTGCGACTGGCTTACATTTAACGCTGTGTTAATGTGAGAGACTGGGGTCAAAGTTTGTTGAAATGGGAGGGGGGGGATCTAACCACATGCTCGGCAGTGTGTGTGTGTGCGCCTGGCACTGCCTGCATATGTGTGCGTGTGTGTGTGTGTGTGTGTGTACCAGAGGAGAACGACTGCTCCCTCTCATTGAAGCCACGGGAGTTTAAGGCCGACCACGGTACTGCAGGCATTGTTTATGGAAAACAGGATCCGCCATTATAGTGAATGAAAGAACGGCAATCTTTGTGTGAATAATTGTAAAAAATAAAACAATCATGGTACCAATAATTGGATAATAATGCAACTGACGTACTGTATGTCCTTTTAAATAAAACCACACAGAGGAGATAAGGTTGCTAATGGACGGTTGTTACAAGATTGCTAATGGAGGCCTGCAGTACCCAGGTTGGCCTTCAACTTCAGTTGCTCAATGAGAGGGGGCAGCACTGAGCTAGCCTGCAAAGTCACTTCCTGGAATAGTTCAAACGGCGCATGGTATGTCTCCATGAGACTCCCTCTTAACCGACGTCATTTACCTTCAATGTGCTATGGAACATACACATAGGAATGAGTGTCGCGTTCGATGGCTTTGTCGTATATATACAGTCGTTGGTGTTTACTCACCAGTGAAGGAGTATTGGTAGAGCTCCTGGAGGTGAGAGGGGGCCTGCGGAGGGCGGTACTGGATCCGGCCCTGGTTGATGTCAGCTTGGGTGAAGAAGGACACTGAGTTGTAGGGTCTGTCACGATGTTCCACGGAACCTGAGGACGTCAGTTTATTATGGATCCCGTGTTCGGGGCTTCCTAATACGTGTACAAGCTACGAAGTCAAAATTGGCTGAAAATTGGCTGAAATAGATTTTTGGTATCAATTTAAGTAAAGGTTAGGTTTAGTGGCTAAGGGTAAGAGTTATTTTAAAATCAGATTTCGAGCTGGACTGGTAGCGAAAGTATTCAGCCTCCTTGGCATTTTTCCTATTTTGTTGCCTGGAATTAAAATATATTTTTGGAGGGTTTGTATCATGTGATTTACACAACATGCCTACCACTTTGAAGATGCAACATCTTTTTTTATTGTGAAACAAACAAGAAATAAGACAAAAAAAACAGAAAACTTGAGCGTGCATAACGATTCACCCCCCCCAAGTCAATACTTTGTAGAGCCACCTTTCTCAGCATTTACAGCTGCAAGTCTCTTGGGGTATGTCTCTATAAGCTTGGCACATCTAGCCACTGGGATTTTTGCCCATTCTTCAAGCCAAAACTGCTCCAGCTCCTTCAAGTAGGATGGGTTCCGCTGGTGTACAGCAACCTTCAAGTCATACCACAGATTCTCAATTGGATTAACTAGGGCATTCTAATACATTTAAATGTTTCCCCTTAAACCACTCGAGTGTTGCTTAGGGTCATTGTCCTGCTGGAAGGTGAACCTCTGTCCCAGTGTCACATCTCTTGAAGACTGAAACAGGTTTCCCTCAAGAATTTCCCGGTATTTAGCGCCATCCATCATTCCTTCAATTCTGACCAGTTTCCCAGTCCCTGCTGATGAAAAACATCTCCACAACATGATGCTGCCACCACCATGCTTCACTGTGGGGATGGGATTCTCAGGATGATGAGAGGTGTTGGGTTTGCGCCAGACAGTGTTTTTCTTAATGCCCAAAAAGCTAAATTTTCGTCTGACCAGAGTACCTTCTTCCGTATGTTTGGGGAGTCTCCGACATGCCTTTCGGTGAACACCAAACGTGTTTGTTTATTTTTTTCTTTAAGCAATGGCTTTTTTCTGGCCACTCTTCCGTAAAGCCCAGCTCTGTGGAGTGTACGACTTAAAGTGGTCATATAGACAGATATTCCAATCTCCACTGTGGAGCTTTGCAGCTCCTTCAGGGTTATCTTTGGTCTCTTTGTTGCCTCTCTGATTAATGCCCTCCTTGCCTGGTCCATGAGTTTTGGTGGGTGGCCCTCTCTTGGCAGGTTTGTTGTGGTGCCATATTCTTGCCATTCCTGTCCGCTCCTGTCCCCTCCTGTCCCCTCCTGTCCGCTCCTGTCCCCTCCTGTCTGCTCCTGTCCGCTCCTGTCCCCTCCTGTCCCCTCCTGTCCGCTCCTGTCCCATCCTGTCCACTCTTGTCCCCTCCTGTCTGCTCATGTCCGCTCCTGTCCCTTCCTGTCCCCTCCTGTCTGCTCCTGTCCCCTCCTGTCTGCTCCTGTCCCCTCCTGTCTGCTCCTGTCCCTTCCTGTCCCCTCCTGTCTGCTCCTGTCCCTTCCTGTCCCCTCCTGTCCGCTCCTGTCCCCTCCTGTCTGCTCCTGTCCCCTCCTGTCTGCTCCTGTCCCCTCCTGTCTGCTCCAGTCCCCTCCCGTCTGCTCCTGTCCCCTCCTGTCCCTTCCTGTCTGCTCCTGTCCCCTCCTGTCTGCTCCTGTCCGCTCCTGTCCCCTCCTGTCTGCTCCTGTCCCCTCCTGTCTGCTCCAGTCCGCTCCTGTCCCCTCCTGTCCGCTCCTGTCCCCTCCTGTCTGCTCCTGTCCCCTCCTGTCTGCTCCTGTCCCCTCTTGTCTGCTCCTGTCCCCTCCTGTCTGCTCCTGTCCCCTCCTGTCTGCTCCTGTCCCCTCCTGTCTGCTCCTGTCCCCTCCTGTCCCCTCCTGTCCGCTCCTGTCCCCTCCTGTCCCTTCCTGTCTGCTCCTGTTCCCTCCTGTCCCCTCCTGTCCCTTCCTGTCTGCTCCTGTTCCCTCCTGTCCCCTCCTGTCTGCTCCTGTCTGCTCCTGTCCCCTCCTGTCTGCTCCTGTCCCCTCCTGTCCGCTCCTGTATTGAGAAGTGTGTGTGAGATGGATGTACTGTATTTGTGTGTGTGTGTGTGTGTGTAGATTACCTTGTTCCTGAGGTAGGGGCCTGGTGATGTTGTAGACCAGCTTTTCACTGGGAGTCGCAGAGTCCACAAAGGACAAATCTGTGGGTGTTAGCACGGTCACACGATCTTCCAGAGCCTGCATGGACACACACACACACACACACACACACACACACACACACACACACACACACACACACACACACACACACACACACACACACACACACACACACACACACACACACACACACACACACACACACACACACACACACACACACACACATCATTGGTGCCTATGCCACAGGGAGATTTCCCCCCTAGCCCTGTTTCTCCCTTACAGTCATGCGCAGGTCACAGGCAGGTGCTAGCTGGGGGAACCCTGGGAGTTCAGGCATCACTCCGATGGTGAGGGTCTGAGCATCACTCAGCGTGTCTGGAGAACCCTCACTGGTCACCTGGAAGAAGAGGAGGCGATTTTGAATCATCACAACAAACCTTTATCATCAGCAAGATTCAGCATACTGTATATAACTACTATTATGTAAGGACTGTAACAGGGTAGAAGGAGGGTTACAGGGTAGAGGGAGGGTAACAGGGTAGAGGGACCGTAACAGGGTAGAAGGAGGTAGCAGGACCGTAACAGGTTAGAGGGACCGTAACAGGGTAGAAGGACTGTAACAGGTGAGAAGGACCGTAACAGGTGAGAAGGACCGTAACAGGGTAGAAGGACCGTAACAGGTGAGAAGGACCGTAACAGGGTAGAGGGACTGTAACAGGTGAGAAGGACCGTAACAGGGTAGAGGGACCGTAACAGGGTAGAGGGACCGTAACAGGGTAGAGGGACCGTAACAGGGTAGAGGGACCGTAACAGGGTAGAGGGACCGTAACAGGTAGAAGGACCGTAACAGGGTAGAGGGACCGTAACAGGGTAGAAGGACTGTAACAGGTGAGAAGGACCGTAACAGGTGAGAAGGACCGTAACAGGGTAGAAGGACCGTAACAGGTGAGAAGGACCGTAACAGGGTAGAGGGACCGTAACAGGTTAGAAGGACCGTAACAGGTGAGAAGGACCGTAACAGGGTAGAGGGACCGTAACAGGGTAGAGGGACTGTAACAGGTGAGAAGGATCGTAACAGGTTAGAGGGACCGTAACAGGTGAGAAGGACCGTAACAGGTTAGAAGGACCGTAACAGGGTAGAAGGACCGTAAACAGGTTAGAAGGACCGTAACAGGTTAGAAGGACCGTAACAGGGTAGGATGACCGTAACAGGTTAGAAGGACTGTAACAGGTGAGAAGGACCGTAACAGGTTAGAAGGACCGTAACAGGGTAGAAGGACCGTAACAGGTTAGAAGGACCGTAACAGGTGAGAAGGACCGTAACAGGGTAGAGGGACCGTAACAGGGTAGAGGGACTGTAACAGGTGAGAAGGATCGTAACAGGTTAGAGGGACCGTAACAGGTGAGAAGGACCGTAACAGGTTAGAAGGACCGTAACAGGGTAGAAGGACCGTAAACAGGTTAGAAGGACCGTAACAGGTTAGAAGGACCGTAACAGGGTAGGATGACCGTAACAGGTTAGAAGGACTGTAACAGGTGAGAAGGACCGTAACAGGTGAGAATGACCGTAACAGGTGAGAAGGACCGTAACAGGGTAGAAGGAGGGTAACAGGGTAGAAGGACCATAACAGGTGAGAAGGACCGTAACAGGTGAGAAGGACCGTAACAGGGTAGAGGGACTGTAACAGGTGAGAGGGACCGTAACAGGTTAGAAGGACCGTAACAGGTTACAAGGACCGTAACAGGTTAGAAGGACCGTAACAGGGTAGAGGGACCGTAACGGTGAGAGGGACCGTAACAGGTTAGAAGGACCGTAACAGGTGAGAAGGACCGTAACAGGTGAGAAGGACCGTAACAGGTGAGATGGACCGTAACAGGTGAGAATGACCGTAACAGGTGGAAAGGACCGTAACAGGTGAGAAGGACCGTAACAGGGTAGAGGGACCATAACAGGTGAGAAGGACCGTAACAGGGTAGAGGGACCGTAACAGGTAGAAGGACCGTAACGGGGTAGAGGGACCGTAACGGGGTAGAGGGACTGTAACAGGGTAGAGGGACCGTAACAGGGTAGAAGGACTGTAACAGGTGAGAAGGACCGTAACAGGTGAGAAGGACCGTAACAGGGTAGAAGGACCGTAACAGGTGAGAAGGACCGTAACAGGGTAGAGGGACTGTAACAGGTGAGAAGGACCGTAACAGGGTAGAGGGACCGTAACAGGGTAGAAGGACCGTAACAGGGTAGAGGGACCGTAACAGGTTAGAGGGACCGTAACAGGGTAGAAGGACCGTAACAGGGTAGAGGGACCGTAACAGGGTAGAAGGACCGTAACAGGGTAGAGGGACCGTAACAGGGTAGTAGAATGACTGTAACAGGTGAGAAGGACCGTAACAGGTGAGAAGGACCGTAACAGGGTAGAAGGACTGTAACAGGGTAGAGGGACCGTAACAGGTGAGAGGGACCGTAACAGGTTAGAAGGACCGTAACAGGTGAGAAGGACCGTAACAGGTGAGAAGGACCGTAACAGGTGAGATGGACCGTAACAGGTGAGAATGACCGTAACAGGTGAGAAGGACCGTAACAGGTGAGAAGGACCGTAACAGGGTAGAGGGACCATAACAGGGTAGAGGGACCGTAACAGGTAGAAGGACCGTAACGGGGTAGAGGGACCGTAACGGGGTAGAGGGACTGTAACAGGGTAGAATGACCGTAACAGGTGAGAAGGACCGTAACAGGGTAGAGGGACCGTAACAGGGTAGAAGGACTGTAACAGGTGAGAAGGACCGTAACAGGTGAGAAGGACCGTAACAGGGTAGAAGGACCGTAACAGGTGAGAAGGACCGTAACAGGGTAGAGGACTGTAACAGGTGAGAAGGACCGTAACAGGGTAGAGGGACCGTAACAGGGTAGAAGGACCGTAACAGGGTAGAGGGACCGTAACAGGTTAGAGGGACCGTAACAGGTAGAAGGACCGTAACAGGGTAGAGGGACCGTAACAGGGTAGAAGGACCGTAACAGGGTAGAGGGACCGTAACAGGGTAGAAGGACTGTAACAGGTGAGAAGGACCGTAACAGGTGAGAAGGACCGTAACAGGGTAGAGGGACTGTAACAGGTGAGAAGGACCGTAACAGGGTAGAGGGACCGTAACAGGTTAGAAGGACCGTAACAGGTGAGAAGGACCGTAACAGGGTAGAGGGACCGTAACAGGGTAGAGGGACTGTAACAGGTGAGAAGGATCGTAACAGGTTAGAGGGACCGTAACAGGTTAGAAAGACCGTAACAGGTTAGAAGGACCGTAACAGGGTAGGAGGACCGTAACAGGTTAGAAGGACCGTAACAGGTGAGAAGGACCGTAACAGGGTAGAAGGACCGTAACAGGGTAGAAGGACTGTAACAGGTGAGAAGGACCGTAACAGGTGAGAAGGACCGTAACAGGGTAGAAGGACCATAACAGGTGAGAAGGACCGTAACAGGGTAGAGGGACTGTAACAGGTGAGAGGGACCGTAACAGGTTAGAAGGACCGTAACAGGGTAGAAGGACCGTAACAGGGTAGAGGGACCGTAACAGGTTAGAGGGACCGTAACAGGGTAGAGGGACCGTAACAGGGTAGAGGGACCGTAACAGGGTAGAAGGACCGTAACAGGGTAGAGGGACCGTAACAGGGTAGAAGGACTGTAACAGGTGAGAAGGACCGTAACAGGTGAGAAGGACCGTAACAGGGTAGAAGGACCGTAACAGGTGAGAAGGACCGTAACAGGGTAGAGGGACCGTAACAGGTTAGAAGGACCGTAACAGGTGAGAAGGACCGTAACAGGGTAGAGGGACCGTAACAGGGTAGAGGGACTGTAACAGGTGAGAAGGATCGTAACAGGTTAGAGGGACCGTAACAGGTTAGAAAGACCGTAACAGGTTAGAAGGACCGTAACAGGGTAGAAGGACCGTAAACAGGTTAGAAGGACCGTAACAGGTTAGAAGGACCGTAACAGGGTAGGATGACCGTAACAGGTTAGAAGGACTGTAACAGGTGAGAAGGACCGTAACAGGTGAGAATGACCGTAACAGGTGAGAAGGACCGTAACAGGGTAGAAGGAGGGTAACAGGGTAGAAGGACCATAACAGGGTAGAAGGACCATAACAGGTGAGAAGGACCGTAACAGGGTAGAGGGACTGTAACAGGTGAGAGGGACCGTAACAGGTTAGAAGGACCGTAACAGGTTACAAGGACCGTAACAGGTTAGAAGGACCGTAACAGGTTAGAAGGACCGTAACAGGTTAGAAGGACCGTAACAGGTTAGAAGGACCGTAACAGGTGAGAAGGACCGTAACAGGTGAGAAGGACCGTAACAGGTGAGAAGGACCGTAACAGGTTAGAAGGACCGTAACAGGTGAGAAGGACCGTAACAGGGTAGAAGGACCGTAACAGGTGAGAAGGACCGTAACAGGGTAGAGGGACCGTAACGGGGTAGAGGGACCGTAACGGGGTAGAGGGACTGTAACAGGGTAGAAGGACCGTAACAGGTGAGAAGGACCGTAACAGGGTAGAGGGACCGTAACAGGGTAGAAGGACTGTAACAGGTGAGAATGACCGTAACAGGTGAGAAGGACCGTAACAGGGTAGAAGGACCGTAACAGGTGAGAAGGACCGTAACAGGGTAGAGGGACTGTAACAGGTGAGAAGGACCGTAACAGGGTAGAGGGACCGTAACAGGGTAGAAGGACCGTAACAGGGTAGAGGGACCGTAACAGGGTAGAAGGACCGTAACAGGTTAGAAGGACCGTAACAGGGTAGAGGGACCGTAACAGGGTAGAAGGACCGTAACAGGGTAGAAGGACCGTAACAGGGGAGAAGGACCGTAACAGGGTAGAAGGACCGTAACAGGTGAGAAGGACCGTAACAGGGTAGAGGGACTGTAACAGGTGAGAAGGACCGTAACAGGGTAGAGGGACCGTAACAGGTTAGAAGGACCGTAACAGGTGAGAAGGACCGTAACAGGGTAGAGGGACCGTAACAGGGTAGAGGGACTGTAACAGGTGAGAAGGATCGTAACAGGTTAGAGGGACCGTAACAGGTTAGAAAGACCGTAACAGGTTAGAAGGACCGTAACAGGGTAGAAGGACCGTAAACAGGTTAGAAGGACCGTAACAGGTTAGAAGGACCGTAACAGGGTAGGATGACCGTAACAGGTTAGAAGGACTGTAACAGGTGAGAAGGACCGTAACAGGTGAGAATGACCGTAACAGGTGAGAAGGACCGTAACAGGGTAGAAGGAGGGTAACAGGGTAGAAGGACCATAACAGGTGAGAAGGACCGTAACAGGTGAGAAGGACCGTAACAGGGTAGAGCTACTGTAACAGGTGAGAGGGACCGTAACAGGTTAGAAGGACCGTAACAGGTTACAAGGACCGTAACAGGGTAGAGGGACCGTAACAGGTGAGAGGGACCGTAACAGGTTAGAAGGACCGTAACAGGTGAGAAGGACCGTAACAGGTGAGAAGGACCGTAACAGGTGAGAAGGACCGTAACAGGTGAGAATGACCGAACAGGTGAGAAGGACCGTAACAGGTGAGAAGGACCGTAACAGGGTAGAAGGACCGTAACAGGTGAGAAGGACCGTAACAGGGTAGAGGGACCGTAACGGGGTAGAGGGACCGTAACGGGGTAGAGGGACTGTAACAGGGTAGAAGGACCGTAACAGGTGAGAAGGACCGTAACAGGGTAGAGGAAGGTAACAGGGTAGAAGGACCGTAACAGGTAGAAGGACTGTAACAGGGTAGAGGAAGGTAACAGGGTAGAAGGACCGTAACAGGTAGAAGGACTGTAACAGGGTAGAAGGACCGTAACAGGTTAGAAGGACTGTAACAAGATAGAGGAAGGTAACAGGGTAGAAGGACCGTAACAGGTAGAAGGACTGTAACAGGATAGAGGAAGGTAACAGGGTAGAAGGACCGTAACAGGTAGAATGACTGTAACAGGGTAGAGGGACCGTAACAGGGTAGAAGGACTGTAACAGGTAGAAGGACCGTAACAGGGTAGAAGGACCGTAACAGGGTAGAAGGACTGTAACAGGTAGAAGGACTTATACCTTTAGACAGGGTTATACCTTTAGACAGGGTTATACCTTTAGACAGGGTTATATCTTTAGACAGGGTTATACCTTTAGACAGGGTTATACCTTTAGACAGGGTTATACCTTTAGACAGGACAGGGTTATACCTTTAGACAGGGTTATACCTTTAGACAGGGTTATACCTTTAGACAGGGTTATACCTTTAGACAGGGTTATACCTTTAGACAGGGTTATACCTTTAGACAGGGTTATTATACCTTTAGACAGGGTTATACCTTTAGACAGGACAGGGTTATACCTTTAGACAGGGTTATACCTTTAGACAGGGTTATACCTTTAGACAGGGTTATACCTTTAGACAGGGTTATACCTTTAGACAGGGTTATATCTTTAGACAGGGTTATACCTTTAGACAGGGTTATACCTTTAGACAGGGTTATATCTTTAGACAGGGTTATACCTTTAGACAGGGTTATACCTTTAGACAGGGTTATACCTTTAGACAGTGAGAGAGAGAGAGCGAGAGAGCGAGAGAGAGAGAGAGAGAGAGCGAGAGAGAGCGAGAGAGAGCGAGAGAGAGCAGAAGCGAGACAGAAGAGAGCGAGAGATTGTCTACATATTATAGAGATTATTATTATTATTATATAAACATATATATATTATATATATATACATATATATATACAATATATATTACATTATTATATATATATATATATAGATATAAACGAGAGATAGATATACATAGAGATTAGAGAGAGAGAGAGAGCGAGAGAGCGAGAGAGCGAGAGAGTGAGAAGAGAGACAGAGAGACAGAGAGAGAGAGAGAGAGAGAGAGAGAGAGAGAGAGAGAGAGAGAGAGAGAGAGAAAGAGAGGGGATGTATGTGTAGGAGGGGTGGAGGAGGAAGGGAGGGGAGGGATACAATTTCAGGGCAATGAATGGAGAAGACAGCAGAGGGAGAAATAATTTGGGATTCGCAGAGGAGAATGGATGAAGAGAAGAAAGAACTACAGGGAGAAAGAAGACAAGGTGAAATAAGAGAGAAACAAGATTTGAAAACAAAGTGGAGGAAGACAGGAAGGAAGAAAAGACATGCAGGTAGAAAAACTAAACAGAGAGAGAGAGTTAGTTGGGTTGTTTGTGAACCTGAGAACAGGCAGACAGGCCAGCTGGGGTGGCAGGTGGGTAAGACTGGGGTGGCAGGTGGGTAAGGCTGGGGTGGCAGACAGGCCAGCTGGCAGGCAGGTGGGTAAGGCTGGGGTGGCAGGTGGGTAAGGCTGGGGTGGCAGGTGGGTAAGGCTGGGGTGGCAGACAGGCCAGCTGGCAGGCAGGTGGGTAAGGCTGGGGTGGCAGGTGGGTAAGGCTGGGGTGGCAGACAGGCCAGCTGGCAGGCAGGTGGGTAAGGCTGGGGTGGCAGGTGGTAAGGCTGGGGTGGCAGACAGGCCAGCTGGCAGGCAGGTGGGTAAGGCTGGGGTGGCAGGTGGGTAAGGCTGGCAGGCAGGTGGGTAAGGCTGGGGTGGCAGGTGGGCAAGGCTGGCAGGCAGGTGGGTAAGGCTGGGGTGGCAGGTGGGTAAGGCTGGCAGGCAGGTGGGTAAGGCTGGGGTGGCAGGTGGGTAAGGCTGGGGTGGCAGGTGGGTAAGGCTGGCAGGCAGGTGGGTAAGGCTGGCAGGCAGGTGGGTAGGCTGGCAGGCAGGTGGGTAAGGCTGGGGTGGCAGGTGGGTAAGGCTGGGGTGGCAGGTGGGTAAGGCTGGCAGGCAGGTGGGTAAGGCTGGCAGGCAGGTGGGTAAGGCTGGCAGGCAGGTGGGTAAGGCTGGCAGGCAGGTGGGTAAGGCTGGCAGGCAGGTGGGTAAGGCTGGGGTGGCAGGTGGCCTAGTGGTTAGAGCTGACATGGTAGTTAAATAAAGGTCAAATAATAATAAATGCCTCCAACACAGCCCCCACTCACCTGGAACTGTAAGGTGTCTCCTTGAGGCCCACTGGACCCGGCAGCGCCAAAGTGTTTGTACCACACGGTGCCCTCATTCACATCCTGCTGAGTGAAGGAGGAGGTTGGGGTAGAGCTCCTGTCATCGGGCGAGGGCTGCCAGCCTTCCACCGGGCCGTCGGCTGGCATGGGCACCAACACCACTTTACCTGGAAGGGAGAGGGAGAGAGAGAATCAGGAAGGGAGGAGAGGGGGAGAGAGAGAATGGGGAGGGGTGGTAAGAGAGGAGAGGGGGGAGAGAGTCAGGAAGGGAGAGAGAGAGAGATGGTAAAGGGCAGAGCGAGGGGTGATTAGAGAGGAGAGGGGAGAGAGAATCAGGAAGGGAGAGAGAGATGGTAAGAGAGGAGAGGGGAGAGAGAATCAGGAAGGGAGAGAGAGAGGGTAAGAGAGGAGAGGGAGGGGGTGATAAGAGAGGAGAGGGGAGAGAGTCAGGAAGGGAGAGAGAGATGGTAAGAGAGGAGAGGGGAGAGAGAATCAGGAAGGGAGAGAGAGATGGTAAGAGAGGAGAGGGGAGAGAGAATCAGGAAGGGAGAGAGAGATGGTAAGAGAGGAGAGGGGAGAGAGAATCAGGAAGGGAGAGAGAGATGGTAAGAGAGGAGAGGGGAGAGAGAATCAGGAAGGGAGAGAGAGAGGGTAAGAGAGGAGAGGGGAGACAGAATCAGGAAGGGAGAGAGAGATGGTAAGAGAGGAGAGGGGAGAGAGAATCAGGAAGGGAGAGAGATGGTAAGAGAGGAGAGGGGAGAGAGAATCAGGAAGGGAGAGAGAGATGGTAAGAGAGGAGAGGGAGGGGGGTGATAAGAGAGGAGAGAGGAGAGGGGAGAGAGAATCAGGAAGGGAGAGAGAGATGGTAAGAGAGGAGAGGGAGGGGGGTGATAAGAGAGGAGAGGGGAGAGAGAGAATCAGGAAGGGAGAGAGAGAGGGTAAAGGGGAGAGGGGGGGTAATTAATGGTTTGAGAGAGATGTGGGAGGGAAGACAGAGTCAGAAAGTCAAATTAGCATCATTGTGAGTAAGCAGAAACATGAGCATGTTTTTTTGGAGGGGGTTAACGTTATGTACCATACCATATTTGGGGCTTCCTTTGGAGCGCGCTATATGGTGTAGACGATCTGGTCATCGCTGGCACCCTGATACTCTGTCCTCAGATACCTCTTCCCCAACCGTACCATGCCTCCCTCTCTCACCCACGCGACGGGCACCGACAGAACACGACGAGCCTGGGTAAGCTGTAACACCAGATGCAGTATGTAACTATTATTATTTATTATTTTCAAATGACATGGTGTTGTTTCAAAGTACTGTAATTCAATTCAGTTACTCAGCCTGATACCCATTGGGTACTTCTGCTGAATTGGTGGGTTGGTGGGTGGGTGGGTGGGTTGGTGGGTGGGTGGGTGGGTGGGTGGTGGGTGGGTGGGTGGGTGGGTGGGTGGTTGGTGGGTGGGTGGGTGGGTGGGTGGGTTGGTGGGTGGGTTGGTGGGTGGGTGGGTTGGTGGGTTGGTGGGTGGGTGGGTGGGTGGGTGGGTGGGTGGGTGGGTGGGTGGGTTGGTGGGTGGTGGGTGGGTGGGTGGGTGGGTGGGTTGGTGGGTGGGTGGGTGGTGGGTGGGTGGGTGGGTGGGTGGGTGGGTGGGTGGGTTGGTGGGTGGGGTCCTTGGCTGATGCTGCAGGACTTCAGGATGTATTCCTTCAGGAGGAGGAAGGAGTGATATTGATTTATAGAGTGGAAGAGAGGAGAGCGTGACATGACCTCCTTTTAATTAATCAATATGCATCTTAATATCAAATCAAATGTTATTGGTCACATGGTTAGCAGATGTTATTGGTCACATGGTTAGCAGATGTTATTGGTCACATGGTTAGCAGATGTTATTGGTCACATGGTTAGCAGATGTTATTGGTCACATGGTTAGCAGATGTTATTGGTCACATGGTTAGCAGATGTTATTGGTCACATGGTTAGCAGATGTTATTGGTCACATGGTTAGCAGATGTTATTGGCCACATGGTCAGCAGATGTTATTGGTCACATGGTTAGCAGATGTTATTGGTCACACGGCTAGCAGATGTTATTAGTATGTGTGTGTGTGTGTGTGTGTGTATGTGTGTGTGTGTGTGTAACATGATGCAGGGGGATGGGTCGACAGACTAGACCTGTAGGGGATCACGGTATAGGAGTAGAGATGAACACAATGGAGGGTAGCAGGGTGTGAACGAGGCCCAAGAGACCTGTATGTCTGCCTCTGTGTGTCTGTCTTCCATATGTCTAGACAACTACAGTACCAACAATGGGCAGATCCTGCCTCGCCCAAGGTGGGGGGAGAGAAGAGCTTTGGGGAGGAGAGAAGCACCTCTCTCACGGTGGTCTCATAACTTCCTACTAACAGCTAATAGTTTATGATAAAATATCACAGTATTTGTATTTACTCATTCAGCATGACATAACCTGACAAAGTCATGCAAAAACATACAAAGTCCTCCCTCCCTCCCTCCCTCCCTCCCTCCCTCCCTCCCTCCCTCCCTCCCTGCCTTCCTTCCTTCCTTCCTTCCTTCCTTATCCCTCCCTCCCTCCCTCCCTCCCTCCCTCCCTCCCTCCCTCCCTCCCTGCCTTCCTTCCTTCCTTCCTTCCTTCCCTCCCTACCCCTCCCTCCCCTCCCTACCTTCCTTCCTTCCTCCCTACCCTTCCTTATTCCTCCCTCCCTCCTCCCTCCCTCCCTCCCTCCCTCCCTCCCTCCCTTATTCCTCCCTCCCTCCCTGCCTTCCTTCCTTCCTTATTCCTCCCTCCCCTCCCTCCCTCCCCCTCCCTCCCTCCCTCCCTCCCTCCCTCCTCCCTCCCTCCCTCCCTCCCTCCCTCCCTCCCTCCCTCCCTTCCTACCTTCTGATTGATGTTGATCTGCAGTAGAATGTTCTGGTAGCTGTGTCCATCGTTGACCTGTAGCAGTATCCTGTCCCGTTTCCCCAGCGACCCGTCGTGGAGGTACTGCACCTGTTCCCGTGACAACTCCTCCATCTTGAATTGGCTCAGCGCCCGGTCGCCGTGGAGACGGGTCAGACGGCCATGTTGGGGCGGGTCCAGGACCGTGACCAGGACGTCCTGAGAAGAGGACATATGTTTAGATATACATACAGACACACACACACACACACACACACACACACACACACACACACACACACACACACACACACACACACACACACACACACACACACACACACACACACACACACACACACACACACACACCTGAGGGTTGTCTGGGTCGTCAATCTGAAGCACGGTCTTGGAGATGACCGACGTCTTTCCTCCGTTCACCAGCAAAGGATTGAGGGTAAGAATCTGCGGGGCCTGTGAGAGAGGAGGGTCTTAATAACTGATTGGTTGTTGTAAGAGTTGTAACACGACACTTTGCTTTTCACTCAACTTGATGTTGACGTTTGAAGTTAAAGAAAATAATAGCAACGAAACAAAAAATAAGAGACAATAACATTATCGACACAAGAATGAGGTAGAGAAGAGGTCAGATCTAATGTTTATCCGATTCAACTCTATAACCCAATTAAACCAGGAAATGGAATGGCAGCCCACTACTACTATAGGTGGCAGAACACCACTACAGCATCCTGAAACAAGGGCAACATGCTGTTTATCGACTACAGATCAGCGTTCAACACCATAGTGTCCTCAAAGCTCATCACTAAGCTCAGGACCCTGGGACTAAACACCTCCTCTGCAACTGGATCCTGGACTTCCTGACGGGCCGCTCCCAGGTTACGAGGGTAGGCAAAAACACATGCTGATCCTGAACACGGGGGTCACTCTGGGGTGCGTTCTTAGCCCCCTTCTGAACTCCCTGTTCACCCACGCCTGCGTTGCCACACACGACTCCAACACCATCATTAAGTTCCCTGACGACACGACGGTGGTAGGCCTGATCACCGGCGACGACGAGACAGCCTACGGGAAGGAGGTCAGTGAGCTGGAAGTGTGTTGCCGGGACAACAACCTCTCCCTCCACGTCAGTAAGACCAAGGAGCTGACTGCGAGCCACGCCCCCATCCACGTCGACGGGGCTGCAGTGGAGCGGGTCGAGAGCTTCACGTCCAAAACAAATGGTCGTCTCACAGTCATGAAGAAGGCACGACAGGGCTTCGTCCCACTCAGGAAGTTAAAAAGATTTGGCACAGTCGAGAGCATCTTGACTGGCTGCATCACCGCTTGGTACGGCAACAGCACCGCCATCGATCGCATGGCGCTACAAAGGGCCCGGTACATCACTGGGGCCGAGCTCCGTGCCATCCATGACCTCTATACCAGGCGGTGTGAGAGGAAGGCCTGGAAAAAGTCTGACACCAACAGGCTCCTGAACAGCTTCTACACCTCCCTGAAGAGATGTAGCGTCCTACTCTGCTCCCCACTAAATCGTGTACATTGTTCTCCCCATTCAGAGACATGTTCTGTACAATGCTGTGTCCCCGTAAATCAAGTAGCCTACATTTCCTGTGCTACTCTGTGCTCAACGCTAAATAGTTATACATTGTGATCCCTGTGGACTGTGAATTAAGTACCTTGTTCTCCCTGCAGAGTTGTATTGTCCAACTCTGCAACAGGCTACATTGTGATCCCTGTGGACTGTGAATTAAGTACCTTGTTCTCCCTGCAGAGTTGTATTGTCCAACTCTGCATCAGGCTACATTGTTGTCCCTGAAGCACCGTTCTGTACAGGTCCATTATAAATAACTGTTCATTGTTGTACCTAGAGCACTGTTCTGTGCAGGTCCATACTAGAGAGGGCTCAGTGGTTCCCTAGGTTTATAGAGAGGGCTCAGTGGTTCCCTAGGTTTATAGGGAGGGCTCAGTGGTTCCCTAGGTTTATAGAGAGGGCTCAGTGGTTCCCTAGGTTTATAGAGAGGGCTCAGTGGTTCCCTAGGTTTATAGAGAGGGCTCAGTGGTTCCCTAGGTTTATAGAGAGGGCTCAGCAGGCCTCTAGGTTTATAGAGAGGGCTCAGTGGTTCCCTAGGTTTATAGAGAGTACTCAGTGGTTCCCTAGGTTTATAGGGAGGGCTCAGTGGTTCCCTAGGTTTATAGAGAGGGCTCAGCAGGCCTCTAGGTTTATAGAGAGGGCTCAGTGGTTCCCTAGGTTTATAGAGAGGGCTCAGTGGTTCCCTAGGTTTATAGAGAGGGCTCAGCAGGCCTCAAGGTTTATAGAGAGGGCTCAGTGGTTCCCTAGGTTTATAGGGAGGGCTCAGTGGTTCCCTAGGTTTATAGAGAGGGCTCAGCAGGTCTCTAGGTTTATAGAGAGGGCTCAGTGGTTCCCTAGGTTTATAGAGAGGGCTCAGCAGGCCTCTAGGTTTATAGAGAGGGCTCAGCAGGCCCCTAGGTTTATAGAGAGGGCTCAGTGCTTCCCTAGGTTTATAGAGAGGGCTCAGCAGGTCTCTAGGTTTATAGAGAGGGCTGTGGTTCCCTAGGTTTATAGAGAGGGCTCAGTGGTTCCCTAGGTTTATAGAGAGGGCTCAGCAGGCCCCTAGGTTTATAGAGAGGGCTCAGCAGGCCCCTAGGTTTATAGAGAGGGCTCAGTGGTTCCCTAGGTTTATAGAGAGGGCTCAGTGGTTCCCTAGGTTTATAGAGAGGGCTCAGCAGGCCTCTAGGTTT
>NC_068434.1:7406719-7431719 GCF_023373465.1 Oncorhynchus keta
CTAGAACATTCACTTCGCATCAGTGGATGCCTGGGTGCCAGCAGAGTTTTGCGCAACAGCTTGGAGCAGACATTTTCTCTCTCTCTCCTATTGAAAAAGCTACAGTCCGGTTGAAATATTATCGATTATTTACTGTAAAAACAACCTGAGGATTGATCATAAAAAACGTTTCACATGTTTCTACGAACTTTACGGATACTATTTGGAATTTTCGTCCTCCCGTCATGACCTGCACGTGCCTGTGGATTTTCTGAACAAAATGCGCCAACCAAATGGAGTTTTTTTGGATATAAAAGTAATCTTTATCGAACCAAAGGAACATTTATTGTGTAACTGGGAGTCTCGTGAGTGCAAACATCTGAAGATCATCAAAGGTAAGCAATTCATTTTATTGCTTTTCTGACTTTCGTGACCAATCTACTTTGCTGCTAGCTGTTTGTAATGTTTTGTCTGCTAAGAGAGATGTCCTAACATAGATGCTTGGATAGCTTTTGCTGTAAAACTTTTTTGAAATCTGACACGCCAGGTGGATTAACGACAAGCTAAGCGCTGCGTTTTGCTATATTGCACTTGTGATTTCATGACAATTAAATATTTTTAGTAATTTATTTTGAATTTGGAGCTCTGCAATTTAGCGGATGTTGACGAAAATTATCCCGCAAAAGGGATGTCAATGCAACCGCAGTGTCAGATTTTTTTTTAATTTACGGAAAAAGCAAACCATGCAATAATCTGAGACGGCGCGCAGAAAATAAATACAATTATCTGCCATGTTGGAGTCAACAGAAACCAGAAATCACATTATGAATATTCCCTTACCTTTGATGATCTTCATCAGAATGCACTCCCAGGAATCCTAGTTCCAAAATAAATGCTTGATTTGTTCGATAATGTCCATTATTTATGTCCATGTAGCTACCTTTGTTAGGGCGTTAGGTACACATATCCAAACTCTCATGCAGGTCCAGCATAACTTCGGACAAAAACTTCAAAAAGTTATATTACAGGTCGAAGAAACATTTCAAACTAAGTATAGAATCGATCTGTAGGGTGTTGTTATCATAAATTAAATAAATCTTCAATAAAGTTCCAACTGGAGAATTCCTTTGTGTCTAGAGAAGCCATGGAACGCAGGTCGATATCATGTGAAATGCGCGAGACCAGGACCTGGCTCTCTGCCAGTAACCTGACTCATTCAGCTCTTATTCAGCCCCACAAGAAGAAGCTTTATTCAAGTTTCTAAAGATGGGTGACATCTAGTGGAAGCCCTAGGAACTGGGTTGAAAATCGACCAACCTCAGATTTCTCACTTCCTGTTTGGATTCCTTGAGTTTGAGTTTGAGTTTATTATATTATTACAGGAACAGTGGACATTAATTAATCAACGTTTCAGTAAAAGTGCCGGTTTTAGCCAGTCGGCTAATTTTCAAACACAGTCCCTGGGCAGGTTATTGAAAACAATTACAATACAGAGAGTATGAGCAGTGAGCACACACAGAGCAACATAGGACAAGCAAGACGTAGCATACAGACACAGCAACATAGAACAAAAAGCAGCAAGTAAAAATTTCTTCTCAGGTTTTTGCCTGCCATATGAGTTCTGTTATACTCACAGACATCATTCAAACAGTTTTAGAAACGTCAGAGTGTTTTCTATCCAATACTAATAATAATATGCATATATAAGAAACTGAGACTGAGGAGCAGGCCGTTTACTCTGGGCACCTCTGGGGAACTTTCATTCAAGCTACTCAATACTGCCCCTGCAGCCATAAGAAGTTAAAGACTACCAGAACGCACTGGATTCTCCAATTACCTTGAATGAGCTACAGGACAAAATAAAAACCCTCCAACCCAAAAAGGCATGTGGTGTTGATGGTATCCTTAATGAAATGATCAAATATACAGACAATAAATTCCAACAACTTTCACCCCAATAACTACCATGGAATTTGCGTCAACAGTAACCTTGTGAAAATCCTCTGCATTATCATTAACAGCAGACTCGTACATTTCCTCAATGAAAACAATGTACTGAGCAAATGCTTTTTACCAAGTTACCGTACAACAGACCATGTATTCGTCCTGCACACCCTAATTGACAACCAAACACACCAAAACAAAGGCAAAGTCTTCTCATGCTTTGTTGATAAAAAAACAAAAAGCCGTTGACTCAATTTGGCATGAGGGTCTGCTATACAAATTGATGGAAAGTGGTGTTGGGGATAAAACATACAACATTATAAAATAGGCAAAAAAACACACACATTCCTTCCCACAGGACCGTGGGGTGAGACAGGGATGCAGCTTAAGCCCCACCCTCTTCAACATATATATCAACGAATTGGCCCGGGCACTAGAACAGTCTGCAGCACCCGGCCTCACCCTACTAGAATCCGAAGTCAAATGTCTGCTGTTTGCTGATGATCTGGTGCTTCTGACACCCACCAAGGAGGGCCTACAGCAGCACCTAGATCTTCTGCACAGATTCTGTCAGACCTGGGCCCTGACAGACCTGGGCCCTGACAGACCTGGGCCCTGACAGACCTGGGCCCTGACAGACCTGGGCCCTGTCAGTAAATCTCAGTAAGACCAAAATAATGATGCTCCAAAAAAAGGTTCAGTCACCAGGACCACAAATACAAATCCCATCTAGACCCCGTTGCCCACACAAAAAAAACGATACATTCCTCTGCCTAAACATCAACGCAACAGGTAACTTCCACAAAGCTGCGAACGATCTGAGAGACAAGTCAAGAAGGGCATTCTATGCCTTCAAATGAAACATCAAATTCAACATACCAATTAGGATCTGGCTAAAAATACTTGAATCAGTCATAGAACCCATTACCCTTTATGGTTGTGAGGTCTGGGGTCCGCTCACCAACCAAGATTTCACAAAATGGGACAAATACCAAATTGAGACTCTGCATACAGGATTCTGCAAAAATATCCTCCGTGTACAACGCAGAACACCAAATAATGCATGCAGAGCAGAATTAGGCCGATTCCCACTATTTATCAACCACCTAATAGGAAGTGATTCCCAAACCTTCCATAACAAAGCCATCACCAACAGAGAGATGAACCTGGAGAAGAGTCACCTAAGCAAGCTGGTCCTGGGGCTCTGTTCACAAACACAAACAGACCCCACAGAGCCCCAGGACAGCAGCACAATTAGACCCAACCAAATCATGAGAAAACAAAAAGATAATTACTTGACACATTGGAAAGAATTAACAAAAAAAAACAGAGCAAACTAGAATGCTATTTGGCCCTAAACAGAGAGTACACAGCGACAGAATACCTGACCACTGTGACTGACCCAAAATTAAGGAAAGCTTTGACTATGTACAGACTCAGTGAGCATAGCCTTGCTATTGAGAAAGGCCGCCGTAGGCAGACATGGCTCTCAAGAGAAGACAGGCTATGTGCTCACTACCCACAAAATGAGGTGGAAACTGAGCTGCACTTCCTAACCTCCTGCCCAATGTATGACCATATTAGAGAGACATATTTCCCTCAGATTACACAGATCCACAAAGAATTTCGAAAACAAATCCAATTTTGATAAACTCCCATATCTACTGGGTGAAATTCCACAGTGTGCCATCACAGCAGCAAGATTTGTGAGAAAATAAAAAAATACAGAAAATGTGAGACTGAGATCGATATTGAGTTTGAGATCCTTTAATTCTCTGTCTGTACAGTCACTCACCTGGCCTTGTCTCTGTCATGTGTGAAGCGGACCTGTCCGCTCTCTAGCTGAGCCCAGGAGAAAGTGTCGTCCCGGGCCAACTCTGTCTCCCTGCCCTCCTCCAGGACAACCACACAGCCTGTCATGGGGGGCTGCAGCAGCTGGAACACCAGGCTCTCTGGAGGGCTGGCAGATCAACGTCAAAACAAACAATATTGCAAAACACTTGACAGAGTGAGACAGATCTCTGTTGAAAAAGAGGAGGAGATTCTCTCAACCTCAAAATATTATTCTGGTTAAATGAAGGCTAAAAATAGAAAGAAAGTTAAATGAGAGTTTAACCTGTCTTGGTCCTGGGCAGAGATTAAGCTGGTGACCAGGGGTTTGGTTCCCCCAATGGGCACCAACAGAGATCCACTGATACGCAGGGTTGGGGCCTGGCTGTTGGCTGGAGGGAGGGAAGAAGTGAGAGAGAGAGAGAGAGAGAGAGAGAGAGAGAGAGAGAGAGAGAGAGAGAGAGAGAGAGAGAGAGAGGGAGAAAGTGAGGGAGAGAGAAAGAAAGAAAGAGAGGGAGGGAGAGAGTGAGGGAAGGAGAGAGAGCGAGAGAGAGAGAGAAAGGGAGGGAGACAGAGAGAGAGAGAGAGAGAGATAGAGTGGGAGAGAGAGAGAAAGGGAGGGAGGGAGAGAGAAAGAAAGAAAGAAAGAAAGAGAGGGAGGGAGAGAGGGGAGGAGAGAGAGAGAGCAAGAGAAGGAGAGAAAGGGAGGGAGAGAGAGAGAAGGAGAGAGAGCGTGAGGGAGTGAGAAATGGAGGGAGAGGGAGAGAGAAGGAGAGAGAGAGAGCATGAAGGAGAGAGAAAGGGAGGGAGAGAGAGAGAGAAGGAGAGAGAGGGAGAGAGAGAGCATGAAGGAGAGAGAAAGGGAGGGAGAGAGAGAGAAGGAGAGAGATATAGAAGGAGAGAGAGCGTGAGGGAGAGAGAAAGGGAGGGAGAGAGGGAGGGAGAGAGAGAGAGAGAGAGAAGGAGAGAGAGGGAGAGAGAGAGAGAGCATGAAGGAGAGAGAAAGGGAGGGAGAGAGAAAGGAGGGAGAGAGGGAGGGAGAGAGAGAGAGAGAAAGAGGAGAGAGGGAGAGAATGAGAGAGAGAGAGAAGGAGAGAGAGGGAGAGAGAGAGAGAGAGAGAGAGAGAGAGAGAGCATGAAGGAGAGAGAAAGGGAGGGAGAGAGAAGGAGAGAGAGGGAGAGAAGGAGAGAAAGCGTGAGGGAGAGAGAAAGGGAGGGAGAGAGGGAGGCAGAAAGAGAGAAGGAGAGAGAGGGAGAGAAGGAGTGAGTGTGAGGGAGTGAGAAAGGGAGGGAGAGAGAAGGAGAGAGAGGGAGGGAGAGAGAGAGGGAGGGAGAGAGATTGGGAGGGAGAGAGGGAGGGAGAGAGAGAGAAGGAGAGAGAAAGGGAGGGAGAGAGGGAGAGAGAGAGAGAGGGAGTGTCCAATGATAAGTGTACAATGCATGGATCAATGTTCTGTCTCTCTACTGGTGTCCAGACGAACAAAAGGTGTTGCCTAAAGCTTCAGTTTTTGTCCCTGCCACTGTATCAGGGATAGTGAAATGTCTGTGTATGCTGTCCCTGATGTACTATGTCCTCTGCTGTTCTCTCTACTGGTGTCCCCCAGGGCTTGGTACTAGGTCCTCTGCTGTTCTCCCTACTGGGGTCACCCAGGGCTCGGTACTATGCCCTCTGCTGTTCTCTCTACTGGGGTCACCCAGGGCTCGGTACCATGTCCTCTGCTGTTCTCTCTACTGGGGTTACCCAGGGCTCGGTACTATGTCCTCTGCTGTTCTCTCTACTGGTGTCCCCCATGGCTTGGTACTAGGCCCTCTACTGTTCTCTTTACTGGTGTCACCCAGTGCTTGGTACTATGTCCTCTGCTGTTCTCTCTACTGGTGTCCCCCAGGGCTCGGTACTAGGTCCTCTGCTGTTCTCTCTACTGGTGTCCCCTAGGGCTCGGTACTACTCTGTTCACCAAGTCACTTGGTTCTGTCATTGTTGTACAGAAACAGTATTGAAGATTTACCATGGCATGTCCAGGTCTTCTTATCAGCATAGAAACCGTGTCCACAGTCCGGAGTGCAGTATCCGTCTCTTAGGTAGGTGTCCTGTCTACAAACGGTGCAACGACCCATCCCCTCACACTCCACACAGTCAGCAGAGCATGCTGGGAAACAGGGGGATAACACAAAAAGTTGATTAATACTGTAACATCAATGATGATTAATATGTATGTCAAGGGCTTGAGAATGCAAACAGCACTATGTGTCTCAACAGTGGTTGTAATTTGTAGATGAAACCTTTGATTTAAAAAAAGAAGATATTTTGGATATGAATTTCAGGTGTTTCTACTCAATAGGGTGGAGATTTTCATGTCATCATATCGTCCTTCTCTCATCCCGGGATTTATCATACTACCAGCGTAGTACACAAGGGGGTGCTAAAAGCACACAAAATTATAACATTGGGCGTCTATATCCAGAATGCTAACAAAAGTACTAGAGCATTTCAATAGAGGTTGCTAGCTAAATATGCTAACGCACACAATTGAAAATAAACAAATTGCAAAGACAGGCTCATATATACAGCGCATTCGGAAAGTATTCAAACCCCTTTACTTTTCCCCCAAAAAAATTACGATACAGCCTTATTCTAAAATTAATTAAATAAAAAATTCTGCATCAATCTACACACAATACCTCATAATTACAAAGTGAAAACAGGTTTTTAGAAATGTTTGCAAATGTAATAAAAAAACAGATATATCTTATTTAAATAAGTATTCAGAATCTTTGGTATGAGACTTGAAATTGAGCTCAGGTACATCCTGTTTCCATCGATCATCCTTAAGATGTTTTTACAACTTGGTTGGAGTCTACTGTACCTGTGGTAAATTATTAAATGGAAGAAGTTTGGAACCACCAAGATTCTTTCTAGAGCTGGCTGCCTGGCCAAACTGAGCAGTTGGGGGAGAAGGGCCTTGGTCAGGAAGGTGACCAAGAACTTGATGGTCACTCTGACAGAGCTCCAGTGTTCCTCTGTGGAGATGGGAGAACCTTCCAGAAGGACAACCATCTCTGCAGCATTCCACCAATCAGGCCTTTATAATAGAGTGGCCAGATGGAAGCCATTCCTCAGTAAAAGGCACATGACAGCCCCCTTGGAGTTTGCCAAAAGGCACCTAAAGACTTTCAGACCGTGAGAAACAAGATTCTCTGGTCTGATGAAACCAAGATTGAACTCTTTAGCCTGAATGCCAAATGTCACGTCTGGAGGAAAACTGGCACCATCCCTACGGTGATGCATGATGGTGGAAGCAACATGCTGTGGGGGTGTTTTTCAGTGTCAGGGACTGAGAGACTAGTCAGGATTGAGGGACAGATGAACCTGCTCCAAAGCGTTCAGGACCTCAGACGGAGGACAACAGGACAATGACCCTAACCACACCGCCAAGACAAAGCAGGAGTGGCTTCGGGACAAGACTGAATGAGCTCTGTAGAGAAGAATGGGAGAAACTCATTGAAACAAATACAGATGTGTCAAGTTTGCAGCGTCAAACCCAAGAGCTTGAGAGGATCTCCAGAGAAGAATGGGAGAAACTCCCCAAATACAGATGTGCCAAGCTCGCAGCGTCATACCCAAGAGCTTGAGAGGATCTCCAGAGAAGAATGGGAGAAACTCCCCAAATACAGATGTGCCAAGCTTGCAGCGTCATACCCAAGAGCTTGAGAGGATCTCCAGAGAAGAATGGGAGAAACTCCCCAAATACAGATGTGCCAAGCTCGCAGCGTCATACCCAAGAGCTTGAGAGGATCTCCAGAGAAGAATGGGAGAAACTCCCCAAATACAGATGTGCCAAGTTTGCAGCGTCATACCCAAGAGCTTGAGAGGATCTCCAGAGAAGAATGGGAGAAACTCCCAAATACAGATGTGCCAAGCTTGCAGCGTCATACCCAAGAGCTTGAGAGGATCTCCAGAGAAGAATGGGAGAAACTCCCCAAATACAGATGTGCCAAGTTTGCAGCGTCATACCCAAGAGCTTGAGAGGATCTCCAGAGAAGAATGGGAGAAACTCCCCAAATACAGATGTGCCAAGCTTGCAGCGTCATACCCAAGAGCTTGAGAGGATCTCCAGAGAAGAATGGGAGAAACTCCCCAAATACAGATGTGCCAAGTTTGCAGCGTCATACCCAAGAGCTTGAGAGGATCTCCAGAGAAGAATGGGAGAAACTCCCCAAATACAGATGTGCCAAGTTTGCAGCGTCATACCCAAGAGCTTGAGAGGATCTCCAGAGAAGAATGGGAGAAACTCCCCAAATACAGATGTGCCAAGCTTGCAGCGTCATACCCAAGAGCTTGAGAGGATCTCCAGAGAAGAATGGGAGAAACTCCCCAAATACAGATGTGCCAAGTTTGCAGCGTCATACCCAAGAGCTTGAGAGGATCTCCAGAGAAGAATGGGAGAAACTCCCCAAATACAGATGTGCCAAGCTTGCAGCGTCATACCCAAGAGCTTGAGAGGATCTCCAGAGAAGAATGGGAGAAACTCCCCAAATACAGATGTGCCAAGCTTGCAGCGTCATACCCAAGAGCTTGAGAGGATCTCCAGAGAAGAATGGGAGAAACTCCCCAAATACAGATGTGCCAAGCTTGCAGCGTCATACCCAAGAGCTTGAGAGGATCTCCAGAGAAGAATGGGAGAAACTCCCCAAATACAGATGTGCCAAGCTTGCAGCGTCATACCCAAGAGCTTGAGAGGATCTCCAGAGAAGAATGGGAGAAACTCCCCAAATACAGATGTGCCAAGTTTGCAGCGTCATACCCAAGAGCTTGAGAGGATCTCCAGAGAAGAATGGGAGAAACTCCCCAAATACAGATGTGCCAAGCTTGCAGCGTCATACCCAAGAGCTTGAGAGGATCTCCAGAGAAGAATGGGAGAAACTCCCCAAATACAGATGTGCCAAGTTTGCAGCGTCATACCCAAGAGCTTGAGAGGATCTCCAGAGAAGAATGGGAGAAACTCCCCAAATACAGATGTGCCAAGTTTGCAGCGTCATACCCAAGAGCTTGAGAGGATCTCCAGAGAAGAATGGGAGAAACTCCCCAAATACAGATGTGCCAAGTTTGCAGCGTCATACCCAAGAGCTTGAGAGGATCTCCAGAGAAGAATGGGAGAAACTCCCCAAATACAGATGTGCCAAGTTTGCAGCGTCATACCCAAGAGCTTGAGAGGATCTCCAGAGAAGAATGGGAGAAACTCCCAAATACAGATGTGCCAAGTTTGCAGCGTCATACCCAAGAGCTTGAGAGGATCTCCAGAGAAGAATGGGAGAAACTCCCAAATACAGATGTGCCAAGTTTGCAGCGTCATACCCAAGAGCTTGAGAGGATCTCCAGAGAAGAATGGGAGAAACTCCCCAAATACAGATGTGCCAAGCTTGCAGCGTCATACCCAAGAGCTTGAGAGGATCTCCAGAGAAGAATGGGAGAAACTCCCCAAATACAGATGTGCCAAGTTTGCAGCGTCATACCCAAGAGCTTGAGAGGATCTCCAGAGAAGAATGGGAGAAACTCCCCAAATACAGAGCTGCCAAGCTTGCAGCGTCATACCCAAGAGCTTGAGAGGATCTCCAGAGAAGAATGGGAGAAACTCCCAAATACAGATGTGCCAAGTTTGCAGCGTCATACCCAAGAGCTTGAGAGGATCTCCAGAGAAGAATGGGAGAAACTCCCAAATACAGATGTGCCAAGTTTGCAGCGTCATACCCAAGAGCTTGAGAGGATCTCCAGAGAAGAATGGGAGAAACTCCCCAAATACAGATGTGCCAAGCTTGCAGCGTCATACCCAAGAGCTTGAGAGGATCTCCAGAGAAGAATGGGAGAAACTCCCCAAATACAGATGTGCCAAGCTTGCAGCGTCATACCCAAGAGCTTGAGAGGATCTCCAGAGAAGAATGGGAGAAACTCCCCAAATACAGATGTTTTGCAGCGTCATACCCAAGAGCTTGAGAGGATCTCCAGAGAAGAATGGGAGAAACTCCCCAAATACAGATGTGCCAAGCTTGCAGCGTCATACCCAAGAGCTTGAGAGGATCTCCAGAGAAGAATGGGAGAAACTCCCCAAATACAGATGTGCCAAGCTTGCAGCGTCATACCCAAGAGCTTGAGAGGATCTCCAGAGAAGAATGGGAGAAACTCCCCAAATACAGATGTGCCAAGTTTGCAGCGTCATACCCAAGAGCTTGAGAGGATCTCCAGAGAAGAATGGGAGAAACTCCCAAATACAGATGTGCCAAGTTTGCTTGAGCTTGAGCTCCAGAGAAGAATGGGAGAAACTCCCAAATACAGATGTGCCTTGCAGCGTCAGAGCTTGAGAGGATCTCCAGAGAAGAATGGGAGAAACTCCCAAATACAGATGTGCCAAGTTTGCAGCGTCATACCCAAGAGCTTGAGAGGATCTCCAGAGAAGAATGGGAGAAACTCCCCAAATACAGATGTGCCAAGCTTGCAGCGTCATACCCAAGAGCTTGAGAGGATCTCCAGAGAAGAATGGGAGAAACTCCCCAAATACAGATGTGCCAAGTTTGCAGCGTCATACCCAAGAGCTTGAGAGGATCTCCAGAGAAGAATGGGAGAAACTCCCCAAATACAGATGTGCCAAGTTTGCAGCGTCATACCCAAGAGCTTGAGAGGATCTCCAGAGAAGAATGGGAGAAACTCCCCAAATACAGATGTGCCAAGTTTGCAGCGTCATACCCAAGAGCTTGAGAGGATCTCCAGAGAAGAATGGGAGAAACTCCCCAAATACAGATGTGCCAAGTTTGCAGCGTCATACCCAAGAGCTTGAGAGGATCTCCAGAGAAGAATGGGAGAAACTCCCCAAATACAGATGTGCCAAGCTTGCAGCGTCATACCCAAGAGCTTGAGAGGATCTCCAGAGAAGAATGGGAGAAACTCCCCAAATACAGATGTGCCAAGTTTGCAGCGTCATACCCAAGAGCTTGAGAGGATCTCCAGAGAAGAATGGGAGAAACTCCCCAAATACAGATGTGCCAAGCTTGCAGCGTCATACCCAAGAGCTTGAGAGGATCTCCAGAGAAGAATGGGAGAAACTCCCCAAATACAGATGTGCCAAGCTTGCAGCGTCATACCCAAGAGCTTGAGAGGATCTCCAGAGAAGAATGGGAGAAACTCCCCAAATACAGATGTGCCAAGCTTGCAGCGTCATACCCAAGAGCTTGAGAGGATCTCCAGAGAAGAATGGGAGAAACTCCCCAAATACAGATGTGCCAAGCTTGCAGCGTCATACCCAAGAGCTTGAGAGGATCTCCAGAGAAGAATGGGAGAAACTCCCCAAATACAGATGTGCCAAGCTTGCAGCGTCATACCCAAGAGCTTGAGAGGATCTCCAGAGAAGAATGGGAGAAACTCCCCAAATACAGATGTGCCAAGCTTGCAGCGTCATACCCAAGAGCTTGAGAGGATCTCCAGAGAAGAATGGGAGAAACTCCCAAATACAGATGTGCCAAGTTTGCAGCGTCATACCCAAGAGCTTGAGAGGATCTCCAGAGAAGAATGGGAGAAACTCCCCAAATACAGATGTGCCAAGTTTGCAGCGTCATACCCAAGAGCTTGAGAGGATCTCCAGAGAAGAATGGGAGAAACTCCCCAAATACAGATGTGCCAAGCTTGCAGCGTCATACCCAAGAGCTTGAGAGGATCTCCAGAGAAGAATGGGAGAAACTCCCCAAATACAGATGTGCCAAGCTTGCAGCGTCATACCCAAGAGCTTGAGAGGATCTCCAGAGAAGAATGGGAGAAACTCCCCAAATACAGATGTGCCAAGTTTGCAGCGTCATACCCAAGAGCTTGAGAGGATCTCCAGAGAAGAATGGGAGAAACTCCCCAAATACAGATGTGCCAAGCTTGCAGCGTCATACCCAAGAAGAACTCGAGGCTGTAGTCACTGCCAAAGATGCTTCAAGAAAGTCCTGAGTAAAGGGTCTGAAAACTTATGTAAATCAGATATTAAATCAGATTGATTTGTAATTTATAATTATCTTTTTCTACTTCTAAATAACAGTTTTTGCTTTGTCATTATAGGGTTATGAGATGTCATTTTGGGGTATTGTGATGTCATTTTGGGGTATTGTGATGTCATTTTGGGGTATTGTGATGCCATTTTGGGGTATTGTGATGTCATATTGGGGTATTGTTTGTAGATTGATGAGGGAATCAAAATATATATATTTTAGAATGAGGCTGTAACGTAAAACAAATTGTGGAAAAAGTCAGAGGGTCTGAATGCCACTATTTAGAGGTACCAGATGTCTTTAAAAATATATATTATTATTAATTCCGCCACTTACTTAAATAACTAGAACGTTACATCATATACACAGCTGGTCTCACCTCCCGCTCCCCCGCTTTCTCCTGTTGTACTATTTACAAACACGCTCAACTGTTCTGGGAAACTACGGTAAGCTTCATAATGTAAAATCATTTGACCGGTGAAAAATGAAGAACCAGGGTCTGCCTTATCTGCTAACATACTCCACAAGTTTACCGCAGGTAGTAACTTAAAAAGTCGATACAAATTTTGACGATATTGAAAAAAAAACATCAGGTTGCTATTTCCAAATACCCCGATCTGTCTGAAACCGGATTCATCTATTTGTTTTTCTTACATGTACAAAGCTGTAGAGAGGAGTCCAGAAAGTAGGTCCTTCCACACTCCAACACACAGCGACCCCGCAGGGATACATAGGGAGGCTGGCACCGCTCACACTGACCTGGGCCCTGGCATCCCTCACACTGCTCATCACAACCTGGCACAGACAGATAGAGAGACAAAGAGAGCGAGAGAGATGAGAGAGATAGACGAGAAACGAGAGAAAGACCGAGAGAGAGGGTGGGGGGGAACGAGAGAGAGAGCGAGAGAGAGGGGTGGAGAGAGAGACGAGAAACGAGAGGGAGGGTGGGGGATGAGAAACGAGAGAGAGAGTTAGGGGGGGAGACGAGAAACAAGAGAGAGGGGGGGACGAGAAACAAGGAGAGGGGGGAGACGAGAAACAAGGGAGAGAGGGGGAGACGAGAAACAAGGGAGAGAGGGGGGAGACGAGAAACAAGGGAGAGAGAGGGGGGGAGACGAGAAACGAGAGAGAGGGTGGGGGATGAGAAACGAGAGAGTGGGTGGGGATGAGAAACGAGAGAGAGGGTGGGGGATGAGAAATGAGAGAGAGGGTGGGGGATGAGAAACGAGAGAGAGGGTGGGGGATGAGAAACGAGAGAGAGGGGGGTGACGAGAAACGAGAGAGAGGGTGGGGAATGAGAAACGAGAGAGAGGGGGGTGAGAAACGAGAGAGAGAGGTGGGGACGAGAAACGAGAGAGAGAGAGGGGGGAGATGAGAAACAAGAGAGAGAGACGAGAAACGAGGGAGAGAGAGTTGGGGGGGGCGAGAAACGAGAGAGAGAGACGAGAAACGAGAGAGAGAGAGAGTTGGGGGGGGACGAGAAACGTGAGAGAGAGAGTTTGGGGGGGGATAAGAAACGAGAGAGAGAGACGAGAAACGAGAGAGAGAGAGAGAGAGAGAGAGAGGGGGAGATGAGAAATGAGAGAGAGGGGGAGATGAGAAACGAGAGAGAGAGGGGGAGATGAGAAACGAGAGAGAGAGATGGGGGGAGATGAGAAACGAGAGAGAGAGGGGGGAGATGAGAAACGAGAGAGAGAGGGGGAGATGAGAAACGAGAGAGAGAGACCAGAAACGAGAAACGAGGGAGAGAGAGTTGGGGGGTGAGAAACGAGAGAGAGAGACGAGAAACGAGAGAGAGAGAGTTGGGGGGGACGAGAAACGCGAGAGAGAGAGTTTGGGGGGGGACAAGAAACGAGAGAGAGAGACGAGAAACGAGAGAGAGAGAGAGAGAGGGGGAGATGAGAAATGAGAGAGAGGGGGGGAGATGAGAAACGAGAGAGAGAGGGGGGAGATGAGAAACGAGAGAGAGAGATGGGGGAGATGAGAAACGAGAGAGAGAGGGGGAGATGAGAAACGAGAGAGAGAGGGGGAGATGAGAAACGAGAGAGAGAGGGGGAGATGAGAAACGAGAGAGAGAGGGGGAGATGAGAAACGAGAGAGAGAGACGAGAAACGAGGGAGAGAGAGTTGGGGGTGAGAAACGAGAGAGAGAGACGAGAAACGAGAGAGAGAGAGTTGGGGGGACGAGAAACGTGAGAGAGAGAGTTTGGGGGACAAGAAACGAGAGAGAGAGACGAGAAACGAGAGAGAGAGAGAGAGAGAGAGAGAGAGAGAGAGGGGGGGAGATGAGAAATGAGAGAGAGGGGGGAAGATGAGAAACGAGAGAGAGAGGGGGGAGATGAGAAACGAGAGAGAGAGATGGGGGGAGATGAGAAACGAGAGAGAGAGGGGGGAGATGAGAAACGAGAGAGAGGGGGGGAGATGAGAAACGAGAGAGAGAGGGGGAGATGAGAAACGAGAGAGAGGGGGGGAGACGAGAAACGAGAGAGAGGGGGGGGAGATGAGAAACGAGAGAGAGAGGGGGAGATGAGAAACGAGAGAGAGAGGGGGAGATGAGAAACGAGAGAGAGAGGGGGATGAGAAACGAGAGAGAGGGGGGATGAGAAACGAGAGAGAGAGGGGGGACGAGAAACGAGAGAGAGAGAGGGGGGGAGATGAGAAACGAGAGAGAGGGACGAGAAACGAGGGAGAGAGAGTTGGGGGGGAGGCGAGAAACGAGAGAGAGAGACGAGAAACGAGAGAGAGAGAGAGAGAGAGGGGGAGATGAGAAACGAGAGAGAGGGGGGAGATGAGAAAGGAGAGAGAGAGAGGGGGAGATGAGAAACGAGAGAGAGAGAAAGAGGGGGAGATGAGAAACGAGAGAGAGAGAGAGAGAGGGGGGGAGATGAGAAAGGAGAGAGAGAGAGAGGGGGGGAGGAGAAACGAGAGAGAGAGAGGGGGAGATGAGAAACGAGAGAGAGAGAGATGGGGGGAGATGAGAAACGAGAGAGAGAGGGGGGAGATGAGAAACGAGAGAGAGAGAGGGGGGAGACGAGAAACAAGAGAGAGAGAGGGGGAGTCGAGAAACGAGAGAGAGAGAGAGGGGGAGACGAGAAACGAGGGAGAGAGAGAGGGGGGGGGGGATGAGAAACGAAAGAGAGAAACACACATTATATGTTAGAAGGTATAACCGGCTTAGAACATTCAATGACAAACATGTAATAAAAAAGTGAAATGATCATTCTATTCAGGCACGTACTGAGGCATCTCTCTCCATCCTGGTAGGACCCTGAGGAGCAGCCCTGGACACAGAGTCCGTCCTGCAGAACATGTCCCTCCATACACTGCAGGCAGTCAGTACGCAGAGGACCCTTACACTCATTACAGCTCCAGTCACACTCTGAAGGAGGGAGGGAGAGAGAGAATCACACTCTGAAGGAGGGAGGGAGAGAGAGAATCACACTCTGGAAGAGGGAGGGAGAGAGAGAGAATCACACTCTGGAAGAGGGAGGGAGAGAGAGAATCACACTCTGGAAGAGGGAGGGAGAGAGAGAGAATCACACTCTGGAAGAGGGAGGGAGAGAGAGAATCACACTCTGAAGGAGGGAGGGAGAGAGAGAATCACACTCTGGAAGAGGGAGGGAGAGAGAGAATCACACTCTGGAAGAGGGAGGGAGAGAGAGAATCACACTCTGGAAGAGGGAGGGAGAGAGAGAATCACACTCTGGAAGAGGGAGGGAGAGAGAGAATCACACTCTGGAAGAGGGAGGGAGAGAGAGAATCACACTCTGGAAGAGGGAGGGAGAGAGAGAATCACACTCTGGAAGAGGGAGGGAGAGAGAGAATCACACTCTGGAAGAGGGAGGGAGAGAGAATCACACTCTGGAAGGAGGGAGGGAGAGAGAGAATCACACTCTGGAAGAGGGAGGGAGAGAGAATCACACTCTGGAAGAGGGAGGGAGAGAGAATCACACTCTGGAAGAGGGAGGGAGAGAGAATCACACTCTGGAAGAGGGAGGGAGAGAGAATCACACTCTGGAAGAGGGAGGGAGAGAGAATCACACTCTGGAAGAGGGAGGGAGAGAGAATCACACTCTGGAAGAGGGAGGGAGAGAGAATCACACTCTGGAAGAGGGAGGGAGAGAGAGAATCACACTCTGGAAGAGGGAGGGAGAGAGAGAATCACACTCTGAAGGAGGGAGGGAGAGAGAGAATCACACTCTGGAAGAGGGAGGGAGAGAGAGAATCACACTCTGGAAGAGGGAGGGAGAGAGAGAATCACACTCTGGAAGAGGGAGGGAGAGAGAGAGAATCACACTCTGGAAGAGGGAGGGAGAGAGAGAATCACACTCTGGAAGAGGGAGGGAGAGAGATAATCACACTCTGGAAGAGGGAGGGAGAGAGATAATCACACTCTGGAAGAGGGAGGGAGAGAGAATCACACTCTGGAAGAGGGAGGGAGAGAGAATCACACTCTGGAAGAGGGAGGGAGAGAGAATCACACTCTGGAAGAGGGAGGGAGAGAGAAATCACACTCTGGAAGAGGGAGGGAGAGAGAGAATCACACTCTGGAAGAGGGAGGGAGAGAGAGAATCACACTCTGGAAGAGGGAGGGAGAGAGAATCACACTCTGGAAGAGGGAGGGAGAGAGAATCACACTCTGGAAGAGGGAGGGAGAGAGAATCACACTCTGGAAGAGGGAGGGAGAGAGAATCACACTCTGGAAGAGGGAGGGAGAGATAATCACACTCTGGAAGAGGGAGGGAGAGAGAATCACACTCTGGAAGAGGGAGGGAGAGAGAATCACACTCTGGAAGAGGGAGGGAGAGAGAGAGAATCACACTCTGGAAGAGGGAGGGAGAGAGAATCACACTCTGGAAGAGGGAGGGAGAGAGAGAATCACACTCTGGAAGAGGGAGGGAGAGAGAGAATCACACTCTGGAAGAGGGAGGGAGAGAGAGAATCACACTCTGGAAGAGGGAGGGAGAGAGAATCACACTCTGGAAGAGGGAGGGAGAGAGAATCACACTCTGGAAGAGGGAGGGAGAGAGAATCACACTCTGGAAGAGGGAGGGAGAGAGAGAATCACACTCTGGAAGAGGGAGGGAGAGAGAGAATCACACTCTGGAAGAGGGAGGGAGAGAGATAATCACACTCTGGAAGAGGGAGGGAGAGAGAATCACACTCTGGAAGAGGGAGGGAGAGAGAATCACACTCTGGAAGAGGGAGGGAGAGAGAATCACACTCTGGAAGAGGGAGGGAGAGAGAATCACACTCTGGAAGAGGGAGGGAGAGAGAGAATCACACTCTGGAAGAGGGAGGGAGAGAGAGAATCACACTCTGGAAGAGGGAGGGAGAGAGAATCACACTCTGGAAGAGGGAGGGAGAGAGAATCACACTCTGGAAGAGGGAGGGAGAGAGAATCACACTCTGGAAGAGGGAGGGAGAGAGAATCACACTCTGGAAGAGGGAGGGAGAGATAATCACACTCTGGAAGAGGGAGGGAGAGAGAATCACACTCTGGAAGAGGGAGGGAGAGAGAATCACACTCTGGAAGAGGGAGGGAGAGAGAGAGAATCACACTCTGGAAGAGGGAGGGAGAGAGAATCACACTCTGGAAGAGGGAGGGAGAGAGAGAATCACACTCTGGAAGAGGGAGGGAGAGAGAGAATCACACTCTGGAAGAGGGAGGGAGAGAGAATCACACTCTGGAAGAGGGAGAGAGAGAGAATCACACTCTGGAAGAGGGAGGGAGAGAGAAACACACTCTGGAAGAGGGAGGGAGAGAGAGAATCACACTCTGGAAGAGGGAGGGAGAGAGAGAATCACACTCTGGAAGAGGGAGGGAGAGAGAATCACACTCTGGAAGAGGGAGGGAGAGAGAATCACACTCTGGAAGAGGGAGGGAGAGAGAGAGAATCACACTCTGGAAGAGGGAGGGAGAGAGAGAATCACACTCTGGAAGAGGGAGGGAGAGAGAGAATCACACTCTGGAAGAGGGAGGGAGAGAGAGAATCACACTCTGGAAGAGGGAGGGAGAGAGAATCACACTCTGGAAGAGGGAGGGAGAGAGAAATCACACTCTGGAAGAGGGAGGGAGGGAGAGAGAATCACACTCTGGAAGAGGGAGGGAGAGAGAGAATCACACTCTGGAAGAGGGAGGGAGAGAGAGAGAGAATCACACTCTGGAAGAGGGAGGGAGAGAGAGAGAATCACACTCTGGAAGAGGGAGGGAGAGAGAGAGAGAATCACACTCTGGAAGAGGGAGGGAGAGAGAGAATCACACTCTGGAAGAGGGAGGGAGAGAGAGAGAATCACACTCTGGAAGAGGGAGGGAGAGAGAGAATCACACTCTGGAAGAGGGAGGGAGAGAGAGAATCACACTCTGGAAGAGGGAGGGAGAGAGAATCACACTCTGGAAGGAGGGAGGGAGAGAGAGAATCACACTCTGGAAGAGGGAGGGAGAGAGAGAATCACACTCTGGAAGAGGGAGGGAGAGAGAGAATCACACTCTGGAAGAGGGAGGGAGAGAGAGAATCACACTCTGGAAGAGGGAGGGAGAGAGAGAATCACACTCTGGAAGAGGGAGGGAGAGAGAATCACACTCTGGAAGAGGGAGGGAGAGAGAGAGAATCACACTCTGGAAGAGGGAGGGAGATAGAGAATCACACTCTGGAAGAGGGAGGGAGAGAGAATCACACTCTGGAAGAGGGAGGGAGAGAGAGAATCACACTCTGGAAGAGGGAGGGAGAGAGAGAGAATCACACTCTGGAAGAGGGAGGGAGAGAGAGAATCACACTCTGGAAGAGGGAGGGAGAGAGAATCACACTCTGGAAGAGGGAGGGAGAGAGAATCACACTCTGGAAGAGGGAGGGAGAGAGAGAATCACACTCTGGAAGAGGGAGGGAGAGAGAATCACACTCTGGAAGAGGGAGGGAGAGAGAATCACACTCTGGAAGAGGGAGGGAGAGATAATCACACTCTGGAAGAGGGAGGGAGAGAGAGAATCACACTCTGGAAGAGGGAGGGAGAGAGAGAATCACACTCTGGAAGAGGGAGGGAGAGAGAATCACACTCTGGAAGAGGGAGGGAGAGAGAATCACACTCTGGAAGAGGGAGGGAGAGAATCACACTCTGGAAGAGGGAGGGAGAGAATCACACTCTGGAAGAGGGAGGGAGAGAGAGAGAGAATCACACTCTGGAAGAGGGAGGGAGAGAGAGAATCACACTCTGGAAGAGGGAGGGAGAGAGAATCACACTCTGGAAGAGGGAGGGAGAGAGAGAATCACACTCTGGAAGAGGGAGGGAGAGAGAGAATCACACTCTGGAAGAGGGAGGGAGAGAGAATCACACTCTGGAAGAGGGAGGGAGAGAGAGAGAATCACACTCTGGAAGAGGGAGGGAGAGAGAGAATCACACTCTGGAAGAGGGAGGGAGAGAGAATCACACTCTGGAAGAGGGAGGGAGAGAGAGAGAATCACACTCTGGAAGAGGGAGGGAGAGAGAGAATCACACTCTGGAAGAGGGAGGGAGAGAGAGAATCACACTCTGGAAGAGGGAGGGAGAGAGAGAATCACACTCTGGAAGAGGGAGGGAGAGAGAGAATCACACTCTGGAAGAGGGAGGGAGGGAGAATCACACTCTGGAAGAGGGAGGGAGGGAGAATCACACTCTGGAAGAGGGAGGGAGGGAGAATCACACTCTGGAAGAGGGAGGGAGGGAGAATCACACTCTGGAAGAGGGAGGGAGGGAGAATCACACTCTGGAAGAGGGAGGGAGGGAGGGAGGGAGAGAGAATCACACTCTGGAAGAGGGAGGGAGAGAGAGAATCACACTCTGGAAGAGGGAGGGAGAGAGAGAGAGAATCACACTCTGGAAGAGGGAGGGAGAGAGAGAATCACACTCTGGAAGAGGGAGGGAGAGAGAGAGAGAATCACACTCTGGAAGAGGGAGGGAGAGAGAGAATCACACTCTGGAAGAGGGAGGGAGAGAGAGAGAATCACACTCTGGAAGAGGGAGGGAGAGAGAGAGAGAATCACACTCTGGAAGAGGGAGGGAGAGAGAGAGAGAATCACACTCTGGAAGAGGGAGGAGAGAGAGAGAATCACACTCTGGAAGAGGGAGGGAGAGAGAGAGAATCACACTCTGGAAGAGGGAGGGAGAGAGATAATCACACTCTGGAAGAGGGAGGGAGAGAGATAATCACACTCTGGAAGAGGGAGGGAGAGAGAATCACACTCTGGAAGGAGGGAGGGAGAGAGAGAGAATCACACTCTGGAAGAGGGAGGGAGAGAGATAATCACACTCTGGAAGAGGGAGGGAGAGAGAATCACACTCTGGAAGGAGGGAGGGAGAGAATCACACTCTGGAAGAGGGAGGGAGGGAGAGATAATCACACTCTGGAAGAGGGAGGGAGAGAGATAATCACACTCTGGAAGAGGGAGGGAGAGAGAATCACACTCTGGATGAGGGAGGGAGGGAGAGAGAATCACACTCTGGAAGAGGGAGGGAGAGAGATAATCACACTCTGGAAGAGGGGGGGAGAGAGAATCACACTCTGGATGAGGGAGGGAGGGAGAGAGAATCACACTCTGGAAGAGGGAGGGAGAGAGAATCACACTCTGGAAGAGGGAGGGAGAGAGAGAATCACACTCTGGATATAACACCACTAGATATAACACCACTAGATATAACACCATCACCTATAACACCACTAGATATAACACCACTATATATAACACCACTAGATATAACACCACTAGATATAACACCACTATATATAACACCACTAGATATAACACCACTAGATATAACACCACTAGATATAACACCATCACCTATAACACCACTAGATATAACACCACTAGATATAACACCACTAGATATAACACCACTAGATATAACACCACTAGATATAACACCATCACCTATAACACCACTAGATATAACACCACTAGATATAACACCATCACCTATAACACCATTAGATATAACACCACTAGATATAACACCACTAGATATAACACCACTAGATATAACACCATCACCTATAACACCACTAGATATAACACCACTAGATATAACACCACTATATATAACACCACTAGATATAACACCACTAGATATAACACCATCACCTATAACACCACTAGATATAACACCACTAGATATAACACCACTAGATATAACACCATCACCTATAACACCACTAGATATAACACCATCACCTATAACACCACTAGATATAACACCACTAGATATAACACCACTAGATATAACACCACTAGATATAACACCACTAGATATAACACCATCACCTATAACACCACTAGATATAACACCACTAGATATAACACCATCACCTATAACACCATTAGATATAACACCACTAGATATAACACCATTAGATATAACACCATTAGATATAACACCACTAGATATAACACCACTAGATATAACACCACTAGATATAACACCATTAGATATAACACCACTAGATATAACACCACTAGATATAACACCATCACCTATAACACCACTAGATATAACACCACTAGATATAACACCACTAGATATAACACCACTAGATATAACACCACTAGATATAACACCACTAGATATAACACCACTAGATATAACACCACTAGATATAACACCACTAGATATAACACCACTAGATATAACACCACTAGATATAACACCACTAGATATAACACCACTATATATAACACCACTAGATATAACATCACTAGATATAACATCACTAGATATAACACCACTATATATAACACCACTATATATAACACCACTAGATATAACACCATCACCTATAACACCACTAGATATAACACCACTAGATATAACACCACTAGATATAACACCACTAGATATAACACCACTATATATAACACCACTAGATATAACACCACTAGATATAACACCACTATATATAACACCACTAGATATAACACCACTATATATAACACCATCACCTATAACACCACTAGATATAACACCACTAGATATAACACCAAAATATATAACACCACTAGATATAACACCATCACCTATAACACCAAAAGATATAACACCACTAGATATAACACCACTAGATATAACACCACTAGATATAACACCATCACCTATAACACCAGATATATAACACCACTAGATATAACACCACTAGATATAACACCATCACCTATAACACCACTATATATAACACCACTAGATATAACACCACTAGATATAACACCACTAGATATAACACCATCACCTATAACACCACTATATATAACACCATTAGATATAACACCACTAGATATAACACCACTAGATATAACACCATTAGATATAGCACCATCACCTATAACACCACTATATATAACACCATTAGATATAACACCACTAGATATAATACCATTAGATATAACACCATTAGATATAACACCACTAGATATAACACCACTAGATATAACACCACTAGATATAACACCACTAGATATAACACCACTAGATATAACACCACTAGATATAACACCACTAGATATAACACCATCACCTATAACACCACTATATATAACTCCACTAGATATAACACCACTAGATATAACACCATCACCTATAACACCACTATATATAACACCACTAGATATAACACCACTAGATATAACACCACTAGATATAACACCATCACCTATAACACCACTAGATATAACACCACTAGATATAACACCACTATATATAACACCACTAGATATAACACCACTAGATATAACACCATCACCTATAACACCACTAGATATAACACCACTAGATATAACACCACTAGATATAACACCATCACCTATAACACCACTAGATATAACACCATCACCTATAACACCACTAGATATAACACCACTAGATATAACACCACTAGATATAACACCACTAGATATAACACCATCACCTATAACACCACTAGATATAACACCACTAGATATAACACCATCACCTATAACACCATTAGATATAACACCACTATATATAACACCACTAGATATAACACCACTAGATATAACACCATCACCTATAACACCATTAGATATAACACCACTAGATATAACACCACTAGATATAACACCACTAGATATAACACCACTAGATATAACACCACTAGATATAACACCACTAGATATAACACCATTAGATATAACACCACTAGATATAACACCACTAGATATAACACCATCACCTATAACACCACTAGATATAACACCATCACCTATAACACCACTAGATATAACACCACTAGATATAACACCACTAGATATAACACCACTAGATATAACACCACTAGATATAACACCATCACCTATAACACCACTAGATATAACACCACTAGATATAACACCATCACCTATAACACCATTAGATATAACACCACTAGATATAACACCATTAGATATAACACCATTAGATATAACACCACTAGATATAACACCACTAGATATAACACCACTAGATATAACACCACTAGATATAACACCACTAGATATAACACCACTAGATATAACACCATCACCTATAACACCACTAGATATAACACCACTAGATATAACACCACTAGATATAACACCACTAGATATAACACCACTAGATATAACACCACTAGATATAACACCACTAGATATAACACCACTAGATATAACACCACTAGATATAACACCACTAGATATAACACCACTAGATATAACACCACTAGATATAACACCACTAGATATAACACCACTAGATATAACATCACTAGATATAACATCACTAGATATAACACCACTATATATAACACCACTAGATATAACACCACTAGATATAACACCATCACCTATAACACCACTAGATATAACACCACTAGATATAACACCACTAGATATAACACCACTAGATATAACACCACTATATATAACACCACTAGATATAACACCACTAGATATAACACCACTATATATAACACCACTAGATATAACACCACTATATATAACACCATCACCTATAACACCACTAGATATAACACCACTAGATATAACACCAAAATATATAACACCACTAGATATAACACCATCACCTATAACACCAAAAGATATAACACCACTAGATATAACACCACTAGATATAACACCACTAGATATAACACCATCACCTATAACACCACTATATATAACACCACTAGATATAACACCACTAGATATAACACCATCACCTATAACACCACTATATATAACACCACTAGATATAACACCACTAGATATAACACCACTAGATATAACACCACTAGATATAACACCATCACCTATAACACCACTATATATAACACCATTAGATATAACACCACTAGATATAACACCACTAGATATAACACCATTAGATATAGCACCATCACCTATAACACCACTATATATAACACCATTAGATATAACACCACTAGATATAATACCATTAGATATAACACCATTAGATATAACACCACTAGATATAACACCACTAGATATAACACCACTAGATATAACACCACTAGATATAACACCACTAGATATAACACCACTAGATATAACACCACTAGATATAACACCATCACCTATAACACCACTAGATATAACACCACTAGATATAACACCATCACCTATAACACCACTATATATAACACCACTAGATATAACACCACTAGATATAACACCATCACCTATAACACCACTAGATATAACACCACTAGATATAACACCACTAGATATAACACCATCACCTATAACACCACTAGATATAACACCACTATATATAACACCACTAGATATAACACCACTATATATAACACCACTAGATATAACACCACTAGATATAACACCATTAGATATAACACCATCACCTATAACACCACTAGATATAACACCACTAGATATAACACCATTAGATATAACACCACTAGATATAACACCACTAGATATAACACCACTAGATATAACACCACTAGATATAACACCACTAGATATAACACCACTAGATATAACACCACTAGATATAACACCACTAGATATAACACCACTAGATATAACACCATCACCTATAACACCACTAGATATAACACCACTAGATATAACACCATTAGATATAACACCATCACCTATAACATCACTAGATATAACACCACTAGATATAACACCATTAGATATAACACCACTAGATATAACACCATCACCTATAACACCACTAGATATAACACC